>NC_143560.1:129140303-129443333 GCF_054136105.1 Typopeltis vanoorti
TGCTAACTGGCGATGTCAAATTTCACTAGATTGAACTGCCGGTCTGGTTAAAGTATCCGATCTCCAACCAATTGGCCGCTGCGGGTTCGAATCCCGCTGTAAGCGCGGATGTATATACAGCCTCTGTCCAAAAAGAAATAAAACACAGGTCAATTATAATTATTCAAATCACTTATTCCAATCAATATACTCTCCCTCAGCTTCGACACAGCGTTTGGCAAGGTCAATTAATTCGTTAAATGAGTTGTTAATATCGGTTTCTGGGATACTGTTGAGGGTCGTGGTTACTGCCGCTTGTACGTTTTCACGGTGTCGTATCGCTTTCCTGTCATCGGCAAATGAACTCGGGGGTAGAGAAAGAAGTCACAGGGTGTTAAATCAGGTGAATACGGCGAGTGACCCAACACACAAACTTGGTTTTTGCGCAAAAACTGTCTCACAATGTGCGAACGATGAGATGGTGCATTATCGTGCAAAAGTGACAGCTTCCTGCATCACGATTTTCATGTCGTACGCAACGAATTCTCGCTATCAATCGTTTTAAAACTCACCATTGACTGTTTGGCCAGGCGGAACGAATTCTTTGTGGATAATGCCGTTGGAATCGTAGAAACAAATCAGCATTGTCTTTACTTTTGACTTTTCCAAGCGACTTATTTTCTGATAACCTCTTCTGGTTATTTTCTGATAACCACTCAGCACTCTGGCGCTTTGTTTCGGGCTCATACTCAAAACACCACGTTTCGTCACCAGTAACGATCGTTTAAGGGAAGTTTGAGTTTTTACGAGCGGTTTTAATGAGGTCCCTTGCAGTGTTGAATCGATACATTTTTTGATCGTCGGTCAACTTGTGGGAACAAATCGCGAATTCAATTTACGAAGGTCCAAACTCTCGGTGAAAATGTTGTGCACAGTTGATTTTCGAATCTCCAATTCATCTTCAATCAATCTCACGGACGATTTCGGGTTTTCTTTGATGAAATCATGCACTTTTTGGATGTTGACTTCGCTCAGTCCAGTTTTTGGACAGCCAGGCTTGTCGTCGTCTCACGACCACTTTCAAATCGCTTAAACCACTCGTAAACTTGAGTATGGGATAAGCATTAGTAGTAAGGTGGGCACTTTGAACAAGATCAAGATAAGATAAGGATTCGTGACGCCATGAATATGGAATGTTTAGAATTTCCCTGGGGACAGTCCTGGGTGATGTCTGTCAGCGACGTCGCATCGTGTCTTTTTGTTCGCGTATGGAATTGTGGGTAATTTTTCGCGTATGGAATTTGCGTACTGATAAGATTAGTGATTAGATAAGTGACGTTATTCTGTGATTAAATAAGTGATATTATGAGTATGGAATGCTTGGAATTTCGCTGGGGGACGCACATCTGTCTGTGACATCACGTTGTTGCTTTTGGTTCACGTATGGAATTGTGGATGATGGTTAGAGATAAGATAGAGTAGGGAATCCTTGGAATTTCCATGGATGATACATCAGTTAATGACGTCACGTTGTGTTTTTGGTTCACGTTCTGGATAATGGTTTTAGTATGGAATTCTGAGATCTGGTCTTTTGACCTCAGTTGTCAATGCTGTCAAGTTTTGTTCATGTGTGGAACTCTGGTAATGGTTTTAGTATGGAATTCTGGGTGATGTTTGGAGTATAGAATGTTTGGAATTTCTTTGGGGGGGGACCATCCGTCATTGACGTCACGTTGTGGGTAATGGTCAGAGCATAGAATTCTGGAATGTGTCGATATTTGTCAGTGATATGAGATGTGTTTTTTATTCACATGAGGCATTATGGGTAATGATTAGAGATTGGAATTCTGGGAGGATATTTGCTCAAGTGCTGGGGGTCTTTGGCTCAATTTCAGAACTATGGGAAAATATTTGTCAATATACCACAACCATTTTCCCCTTTCGTTTTTCTTGTCAATTTGTGTTTCCTGCACACCTCCCCCCTCAAACACACACTTTTTTCTCTCATTTTCACATTTTCTAAAACTAATTAAGTGTTACCTTTATTACAAATTCTAAAAAAAAATCAGCTAACACCTTTATATTCCCGTATTTATAGGGAGTAGGCGAGGCCGTTTTTAGCCTTATCCAACTTTTGGAGACTGAGTGGGCAATGCTTAGAATTTGTAAGTAATATTTTTTCTTACAAATTCTAAGCATAATAAATATTCTTAAATGTAGAGAACACATCAATGACACCTTAGTTGTTCATTTAAGTTTACAAATACTCATTTATTTAACTGAAATATTATTTAAAAGTATATTCACAATGAAAAATTAAAAGATGTTATTAAATAGAAATATTTCATAAGATTGGTCTCTCTTACTGTTTTCCTGAAGAAAGAAAAATTCCAAAGGGTTTTGGGATTACTCTTTTTTCTTACTTTACGGGAAACACAAAACAGTCCAGTGCAGCACAACACACACAAGACGATCTGCGGTCTGAAAGAACTAATTGCAGTAGATAAACTGAAAATGTAGTCGAGTATTTAACAAGATAATTTTACAGAAACCTTATAGGTTTCTGTCAAATGGGACATCATTGAGTTGAAGTGAAAAAGGGATGTTATTGCCATGGGTATGTGTGACCTCCTGTGTATGGAATCCTGGGTAATGGTGAGAGTTTGGAATTCTGACAATTGACAATTTCTGCTCTGGGTATTTTTTTTCATTCCTGGCATTAATTTCACAGAAGTGATTTTTTAACTCATTTATTATGTTATGAATTTTTTCCAGCACAAATAAATAATTATTTATTCTTATTTCAACTGAATATTAGGTATGATAATATAATTTTCAAATTAATTTCTCTGTTACAAATTACAATGTTTATACTTTAGACTCACATATTTTTCTTCTGCATTACAAAGTGTTGACTGAAAAGAAATGAGACAAACAAAAATTGGAAGTAAAGTAAAGTCACCTCTTCACCGCTATACTCTTCTGTCAATTTCGCAATGTACTGTTGCAGATCGCACTAAGACTTGGTAATTTGCATCCGTGATTTTTTTTCTACATTCATTACAAAACAGACATCAAGACTTTAAACTTAACAAGTGTCTGAAAGTAGGGTTACCATATTTCTTGAAAACAATATGCGACAATAATGTCGACCATAAAAAAAAATGTAAAGAAAAATGAAATGTTTACCTTCAAATAAATATTTATGATCATGGAAAACCATTCACGCCCACATTGTTATCATCATTTGGAATACCATAACCCAAAAATTCGCATCACTCAATGCGGGCTTTGATTTGCTTCTATTTATATATATATTTGTTTTCAAACTGCTTGGTCGTTTTTCTCTATTTGACTTTAAATCTTGCAGAAGTATTTTTATAACTGAAATCTCAGCAAAGAGATTGTGTATTTCAACAACTGATTTTTCAGAAAAGAGAGAGAGATGGAATTAACAAATTCTGAGGATGCATCAACATCTGGCCACTGAAGCTCAAAATCCCGACTTCACTGTTTTCATGAAAACGGCTCTGCAGCTTTGAGCATGCTTTCCCACGTTTCTTAATAAGAGTCACATTTCTCATAAAAATTCAAAATATACTTTTCAAAATCTACTTTTCATGTCTCATTCGTTGACATACAGAAACTGCTTTTGCTTGCAACACTGTGGGGATGAACGTGTTGTCCTTTCTGGCTATTAATTTTACCTTTGATTCCTTGTACTTCAAAGCACCTTCTGTAGCTGAAATTAAAATTTTTTTCTTCTTCAAAATGTCGTATGTTTCTTTAGCATTAATAAGTTTAACTAAAGGAAATGAGACAAACAAGGGTTTGGACTCTGCGTTTGGATTTTCTTATTAGAAACGTCTTTTTCCAGCACAAATAAATAGTTATTTATTATTATTATTATTTCAAATGAATATTAGCTCTGTAGTATACTTTGTTTATTTCTATATTACAAAGTACCAAACATTTAATACTTCAGAGTGAGTGTAAACATCAACGGTGTCTAATCATGACTCATAACCTCTATTTTGATGTTTATGCGCTGTCCTTCTGTGATGCTAATGACACCAGCATTCTAATTGAGATTATCAGTTCTCATTTTTGAGTATATGAATGAACTATTTACAAATAACTCAAACAATGTCAATAGGTAGCATTAGACATTTTCTAAAATAATAATAATTACAGGATATCAGTTTTTTCCACTTTTTTCATTCCTGGCATTAATTTCACAGTAGTGATATATTTTTTGTACATTTACATTTTCTTGTATTGTGATGTATTATGATCTGTGTTAATGATTCTGCTTAAAGATTTCTTTGTAACCGATTTTTACACATATGGTCTTTGTATAGATGTAATTTTCTAGAGCTGAAAGGTTTATTACCTTTTCCTAAAGAAATGTTAACTTTTTTTTAAAATAACTAAACAGAATTGCATGAAGGTATAAAGTTATGAAGTTGCTTAGAAGTTGCTTTTATATATCAACTTGTAAACAGAATAAATGAGTAAAAATTTCAGTGTAGAAAACACATTAACAAAGCAAAACGTTTGTTCATTTCAGTTTACAAATGCATATTTTGTTTTGCTGAAATATTATTTACAAGTATATTCACAGAGAAAAATTCAAAGATTTAATTACCTAGAAATATTTCACAAGATTTAGTTTACACTCTTGACCTTTTCCAATGGGTTCAATAAAGAAAATGTTCATTACTCACTGTTTCTTGATTACATTACATTACATCAAAATAGCTGGTTATGTAAACGTCTTAAGATCGAAAGAAAAGCAAGCACAGCTCTGTATATGTGATAAGGTGTTAAAAATGTCCCTGCATATGACACCCTGCCTCCCTAGACTTTCCATGTATTCTTTTGTCACCAAATATACATAAGCAGTATCGTATAATGTTTGTAAATGTCTGAAAATAAAGAATCTTTATCGAATTGAATAAAATCTTGAAATTCTAATTTTACCATTGATGAATTTAGATGGTTAGGGATAATTTTTCCCATGATACGAATTGCTGGTAATTCAGTTCCAAAAGTAGTAAATGATTATCACGTTCATTTTTGGTGAAAATCTCTCAGCTTCTTCACAACTATTAGAGACAGCTTTACTTCCACCGTCTCTTGCATCATTGACCATTAATTCATCATCTTTGCATTTGAGAATATAACACTCTCCGAGATCCAATTCATAGTCTACTCTTCTTTGCAAGTATGTGAGAATATCAGACCACTTCCTGCGTAACTTTTCCCAAGTGGTCCTGGATAATTACATCACAATGTACGTGTCTTCTATAATAATAATAGGTTTCCATCCTTTTAGAGCTATATGAAGAGTTTTGTCTCGTGAAATTGTCCTGAAGAAAGAAACTTTCAAAGACTTGTGGCTCACCCATTATTTTACTTTACCGGACACAAAACACCACAACACAATATGATAGCTGCACTGGATGAATGATTGCAGTAACTGAAAAGGCACTCAACTCGATTATTATTCCTTATAGTACTGACTGTTTACCCTGAACGTTTCTAAAAAATATAACATTCATGCAGATGACTCATGGACATATTTTCGCATGCTGGTGGATATGATGATGATGTGATTTTATCTTACTTTGTGACATTATTGGGCAAAGCTTATCTGTGTAGCTCGAATGATTTTCTCTATTGTTTTATTTTTATTTATTTATTAATTATTCTATTTATTTATCCTTATTATGTTAAGTATTTTTTCCAACAAAAATAAAGTAATTATTTATTATTGTTATTATTTTTTCAACTGAACATTAGGTCTGTACTATACGTTTCATGTTAAATCTTCTTCAATAAAAATTCTGGCTATTAATTTAACTAATTCCTTCTGCTTCCAAGCTACTTCTGTATCTCAATTTTTTTCCAAAACGTTGACACAGTATCTTGAAATATTTGTAGGTTGTCATGAACAAATAAGACTAATTTGTTAATTAAATTTGTTAATTTAACTAGTTAAAGACTGCGTCTGATTAGTTTGTGGCAAGAATTTTCACAAGATTTGTCTGCAAACTCGGAAATTTCTTTTGGGTTTTCTATTCTAATCTGTTGGATACATCTAATATAGTAACAAAATTGTAAGTATTTAATTCATTTGTACTTTGTCCATTAAAAAAACTTTCAATTATGTTATTTGCTAGCTCTGTCTTTTTTGCTCTACCTGTAGAATAGTAGGGTCATAAAGTTTTGAAATAGGTTTCGATTGTCACCCACATGATTTTAAACTTTTATCATGTACAACTGTGTGAAAAGAAAAGAAAATGTACCTTCTCTTTATTTTTGAAAACACCATCAAGAGTTACTAAAATTCCTTGCTCAAAGAGCATTTTTGATGTAAGAGCAAGTGACTAGTTCTGTCACTCGTATGTCCGAAATTCTTGGGAGGTGAAAAAAGGAAATAGAGCATTAGGTGGTGGTGAGTGATAGGGTAGTTGAGAGAGTGATGGCAGTCTTCCCGACAATGACCTCCCCTCACCCCCCTCTCCTTCAGAAGATGTCCACTCAGTCAAGGGGAGATGAGTGACCTCCCCGTTTGCAGATATCTCTTATTGATATCACCCAAAGAGGAGGTTATCACCCAAGGAATAAGATGTTAAATTAATAGCTAGAATTTTTGGTGCAGAAGATTTAACATAAAAAGTATAGTATGAGACCTAATGTTCAGTTGAAATAATAATAACATTAATAAATAATATTTTTGTTGGAAAAAATACTTAACATAATAAGGATAAATAATATAGAAAACCATTTGAGCCACAGAGATAAGTTTTGCCCTATGATGTCACAAAGTAAGATAAAATCACATCATCATATCCACCAGCATGCGAAAATATGTCCATGAGTCATCTGCACGAATGTTATATTTTTTGAAGAAACGTTCAGGGTAAACAGTACTATAAGGAATAATAATCGAGTTGAGTGCCCTTTCAGTTACTGCAATCGTTCATCCAGTGCAACTATCGTATTGTGTTGTGGTGTCTTGTGTCTGGTAACATAAAATAATGGGTGAGCCACAAGTCTTTGAAATTTTCTTTCTTCAGGAAATTAGCAGGAGACAAAACTCTTCACATAGCTGTAAAAGGATGGAAACCGATTATAATTTTAATAGATACATATATTGTGATGTGTTTATCCAGGACCACTTGGGAAAACGTTACGCTGGAAGTGGTCTGATATCCTCGCCTACCTGCAAAGAAGCCTAGACTACGAATTAGATCTCAGAGACTGTTATATTATCAAATGCCAAGATGGTGAATAATATTTCAGGAGATGGTGGAAGTAAGTTTTCTCTATTAGTTGTGAAGAAGATGAGAGATTTTCACCAAAAATGTATGATATTGATAATCGTTTACTATTTTTGGAAACTGAATTACCATGTCTTCGTATCATGGGAAAAATTATCGCTAATCATTTAAATTCATCAATGTTAAAATTAGACTTTCAAGATTTTATCCAATTCGATAAAGATTCTTTATTTTCGGACATTTACGAACATTATACGATACTGCTTGTGACAAAATTTTTGGTGACAAAAGAATACATGAAAGTTTAGGGTGGCACGGTGTCATATACAGGCTAACACCTTATCAGATGTATGGAGATGTGCTTCCCATGGTGTCTGCTCTTAAGACTCTTTTGTATGACCAGCTATTTTGATGTAATCTAATCAAGAAACAGTGAGTAACAAATATTTTCTTTATTGAACTCATGGGAAAAAGTTAAGAGTGTAAACTAAATCTTGTGAAATACATCAAGGTAATTACATGTTCGAATTTATCTCTGTGAATATACTTGTCAATAATATTTCAGCAAAAAAACGAAAATGCATTTGTAAACTTAAATGAACAACCGTTTTGTGTTATTGATGTGTTTTCCACAATGAAAATTTTACTCATTTATTCTGTTTAGAAGTTGATATATAAAACGATAACTTTATACCTTAATGCAATTCTGTTTAATTATTGTAAAAAAAGTTAACATTTCTTTAGGAAAAAGTAATGAACCTTTCAGCTCTAGAAAATTACATCTTTACAAAGACCATATTTGTAAAAATCGGTGACAAAGAAATCTTTAAGCAGAATCATTAACACGGATCATAATACATCACGATACAAGAAAATTTAAAGGAAAAAAAATAATATATCGCTACTGTGAAATTAATGCCGGGAATGGAAGAAAAAGTGGAAAAACTTATATCCTGTATTTTTCTAAAATAATTAATTATTTTAGAAAAATGTCTAATGCTACCTATCGACATTGTTTTAGTTATCTGTAAATATTTCGTCCATATACTCGAAAACCAGAACTGATAATCTCAATTAGAATGTTGGTGTCATTAGCATCAGAGAAGGACCAGGCATAAACATCAAAATAGAGGTTATGAGTCATGATTAGACACCGTTGATGTTTATACTCACTCTAAAGTATTAAATGTTTGGTACTTTGTAACATAGAAATTAACAAAGTATACTACAGAGCTAATATTCATTTGAAATAATAATAATAAATAACTATTTATTTGTGCTGGAAAAAGACGTTTCTAAAAAGAAAACGCTAACGCAGAGTCCAAACCCTTGTTTGTCTCATTTCCTTTAGTTAAACGTATTAATGCTAAAGAACATATGACATTTTGAAGAAGAAAAAAATTAATTTCAGCTACAGAAGGAGCTTTGAAGCACAAGGAATCAAAGGTAAAATTAATAGCCAGAAAGGACAAGTTCATCCCCACAGTGTTGCAAGCAAAAGCAGTTTCTGTTTGTCAACGAAGGAGACAAGAAAAGTAGATTTTGAAAAGTATATTTTGAATTTTTATGAGAAATGTGACTCTTATTAAGAAACGTGGGAAAGCATGCTCAAAGCTGCAGAGCCGTTTTCATGAAAACAGTGAAGTCGGGATTTTGAGCTTCAGTGGCCAGATGTTGATGCATCCTCAGAATTTGTTAATTCCATCTCTCTCTCTTTTCTGAAAAATCAGTTGTTGAGATACACAATCTCTTTGCTGAGATTTCAGTTATAAAAATACTACTGCAAGATTTAAAGTCAAATAGAGAAAAGCGACCAAGCAGTTTGAAAACAAATATATATATAAATAGAAGCAAATCAAAGCCCGCATTGAGTGATGCGAATTTTTAGGTTATGGTATTCCAAATGATGATAACAATGTGGGTGTGAATGGTTTTCCGTGATCATAAATATTTATTTGAAGGTAAACATTTCATTTTTCTTTACATTTTTTTATGGTCGACATTATTGTCGCATATTGTTTTCAAGAAATATGGTAACTCTACTTTCAGACACTTGTTAAGTTTAAAGTCTTGATGTCTGTTTTGTAATGAATGTAGAAAAAAAATCATGAATGCAAATTACCAAGTCGTAGTGCAATCTGCAACAGTACATTGCGAAATTAACAGAAGAGTGTAGCGGTGAAGAAGTGACTTTACTTTTCTTCCAATACTTGTTTGTCTCATTTCTTTTCAGTCAACACTTAGTAATGCAGAAGAAAAATATGTGAGTCTAAAGTATAAACATTGTAATTTGTAACAGAGAAATTAATTTGAAAATTATATTATCATACCTAATATTCAGTTGAAATAAGAATAAATAATTATTTATTGTGTTGGAAAAAATTCATAACATAATAAATGAGTTAAAAAAACGATGTGTCTACTGCAAAATTAATGCCGGGGTTAAAAAAAAAAAACCAGAGCAGAACAACAACAACATCAAAAAAAACAATCTCATTGCTAGAATTCCATACACAGGAAGTCACACATACCCATGACAATAACATCCATTTCCACTTCAACTCAATGACGTGACATTGGACAGAAACCTGTAAGGATTGAATCAAGTGCATTTTCAGTTTATCTACTGCAATTAGTCTTTCAGACCGCAGATGATCTTGTGTCTGTTGTAAATGTAAAAAAATGAGCAAACCCAAAACCCTTTGGAATTTTTCTTTCTTCAGGAAAACAGTAAGAGAGACAAATCTTGTGAAATATTTCTATTTAATTACATGTTTTAATTTTTCATTGTGATTATACTTTTAAATAATATTTCTGTCAAATAAATGGCTATTTGTAAACTTAAATGAACAATTAAGGTGTCATTGATGTGTTCTCTACATTTAAGAATATTTATTCTGCTTAGAATTGGTAATAAAATTCTAAGCAGAATTTTAATTAGTTAAAATAGGTAACATTTAATTAGTTTTAGAAAATGTGAACAAGAAAGAAAAAAGTGTGTGTTTGAGGGGGAGGGATGCAGAATACACTACTGAAAGCCTGTAATTAATTATTTTAGAAAATATCTAACTAAAATCTATTGACAAGAAAAACGTGAAAGAAAAAAAGCGGTAAAACTAAGATTCCAGTAATTAATGCTTTTAGAAAATGTAAACATGAAAGAAAAAAAAATGTGTTTGAGAGAGGGGGTACACTACTGATATCCAGTAGTTAATTATTTTAGAAAATGTAAACATGAAAGGAAAAAAAAGTGTTTGTGTGTTTCATTGGGGTGAGGAGGACACCAGTGATATTGAGTAACTAATCATTTTACAAAATGTCTGCTGGTATATTGACAGATATTTTCCCATAGTTCCGAAATTGAGCCAAAGACCCCCAGCACTTGAGCAAATATCCTCCCAGAATTGCAATCTCTAATCATTACCCATAATGCCACATGTGAACAAAAAAGTCATCTCACGTCACTGACAAATATCGAGACATTCCAGAATTCCATGCTCTGACCGTTACCCACAATTCCACACTCGAACCAAAGACACAACGTGACGTCAATGACGGATGGTCCCCCAAGGAAATTCCAAACATTCTATACTCTAAACATCACCCAGAATTCCATACTAAATCCATTACCCAGAAGTCGAACCAAAAACACAACGTGACGTCATTAACGGATGTATCACCCATGGAAATTTCAAGGATTCCTTACCTTATCTTATCTCTAACATCACCCACAATTCCATACGCGAACCAAAAGACACAATGTGACGTCACTGGCAGATGTGTCCCCCAGGGAAATTCAAAACATTCCATACTTATGACGTCACGAATCCTTATCTTATCTTGATCTTGTTCAAAGTGCCCACCGTGGTACTACTAGCATTCATCACTGTATGCTTTTTGAAGCAATTGATTCGTTTCCGTAAAACGTTTACCAAGTTTAACACAAGAGTCAATCGCAGCTCTCTGTATGAAACTCATTTTCCGACCGTTTGTCAAAACACACTGTCACTGTTGGCACTATAACTCGGCTTCTAATGAAACAAATGCCATAAACAGTTGACATAACGGTAATGAAGGGTGCTGGTTTAGACAACAAAAACATACAACAGGTGGCGCCAGTAGTTTCTTCTATTTTCGAAAAGTTCGGTTTCTTTTTGAACAGAGGGTATAATTGTCTTTAGGTGGGAGATGAATTTCACCGCTCTGTGCGAGGTCACCTCTTCTCTTATTTAGAGGGTCTGAATTGGCTTGAAAATGTTCCATGTTTTTCAGGTTATGCATAAAATACATTTTTATTCCATCTATGGTGTCATAGGTTAAAATCCTTTCGTGGCTGGAAGTCTCATAAAATATTAGAAAGAAAATGGCAGAAAGTATTTTCGCTTGCAAAGAAACTTGCTTTCAAGAGGATTATTATTAAATGACACCTCCAAGAGGTCAAGGACTCTTCATGGGAGGGCACTCTGCTTCACTAACCACAACTTGTCGTTTCTCCTGCTTAATCCTCCAACTACACTACTAACATTAACTTACAACGCCATCTACTACCCACCACCAAGAACAGTATTTTTTTGTCTGTAAATTTTACCGAGATATTTTTTTTTTATATGTTCCAAAAGAAAACACGAAAACACGATGTCACGCTAAGCGGATTCTTACTGCAAAATGTGCTATAAATGTTTGCTCAATTATTCGCTATAAATATTATATGGTTAACTTCAGTTTTTTGATGGGTTGTTCGCTTCCTCAGTAAAGGTGACGTTTCTGTTAGATAGAGCTCACCCACCACCTGACGTAGTTCAGTATTTCGGATGGTGAACTATATCTTATTGTGATCGACAGAGTTCAGTATTGGTTGATGTTTCATAAAGGAGTGGACCGCATGCATCCCCAACAGATATTCTCAATGTGGGAGGCACAGCCGAAATCAAATAAATTTGATTAAAGATAATCTCATCAAGCTTCACATGTAGAAAATGTTTAATTAATTTATTTAATAAAGTCACAATTGATTGAAATATGGCATAACTTCGGTGTACCGTTCTTAGATTATAGCGCCGATTCTGATTAGGACGTATTCTTCAATATGTCCTAATATAAGGCCCGTCTCACGAGCGTATTATTGGTTTCAACACCACATTGTACTTCTAACGTCCTGTTAATATACACGTGACCGTTTTGTTAAATCTGAAGCACCGAATCCAGTTCAATTTATTTATTTTTTGATACTTCTCCATTGTTTCTAATCTTCCTAGAAACAGTTTTTCCCCTTTCTTCAAAAGAAAAAAACTCAAGAAAATCGTAAAATGAAACTGCAGTTCTTAAAACAGGAGAAATGTTCAACTGTTAATCCTTCCCTGTCCACATAACAGACCTTTAAATATATTATTCTCATATTCAAATTTCAATTGGAGTTAATAAAGCAGCTGGATTTTTCTTTAAATTCCTTCCTTATTTAAATTTATTATAATATATTATAAATATATTACGTAAACTAAAAATATTACTCTTTGTTTTATAAACTTTCGAATTTTAATGATTAAACTGGCTTCCTGATGTATGTGACAGAAAGAACCAACTAATTTTAGGTACAATACTACCCTGTGGTGAATTCATTTGATGCTTCCCCCCCCCCCCCCCAATTACTGCGTATACTGGGATAAGAATCATTCCGCCGTTTGTCCCGAGACAGCTTGCTCCGCTTATTTCAAAGACTCGTGGGTTAGTGGGTTGTGGTTGTTTTGATTATTCCAAGTCAACTGAGACCACGCATGACTGTATAATGTCGAAAACTGCATGTAGCCAATTTATCTGTTTGGAGAACATAAAAAAAAATCCCGACTTCCCGTAAAGAGGAAAACCCCGAGTTAGCCATTCTCGTACGAATGTGGCAAATTCAGAACTCATGAAAGACGCTTATAAAAGTTTCTCCAGCTCTGAACGGGATTTGAACCCGGGAGTCTTTCAGCCAAAGCATTGCATGTCTCGATGACAAAAAGGTGCTCCTGAAAGTATCTTAATAGTAAAAAAAGCTTTCTAGTTGGATTTGCTGTTTGTTTCATCTTGTGTGGCATTCTTACTTGCAATCAGTTCGACGCACAGCAAATATCTGACTATGAAAATAAGAATTTAGAAGTCATTTAAGCACCGGTGGAATTCGCTGTAACTTCTGCTTTAATGTGGCGCGAATGGTGGAATGTTTCAGCGTCCTCTGGTGCGGCTTCATTTAATCAACAAGAAGCCGAACTCGCCAACTGCTGAATGCACCGCACGAAAAGCGTATTTGTATAAACTGTAGGGTTAAAGGGAATAACAATCTTGCTTCTGCCGCGATACAGATATTTTTAGCATCGCTTAGTATGCAGAGCGCAAATATTACAATATCACGGAATCTAGAACTGGATATTGTTTCAAACTAGTTTTTTTATTTGACTAAAGCCACGTGCTATGATATAAATCCGCAGTTTTACCTGTTTGTCAACAATCGCCTTTCTGCATGCAGAGAAATGTGCTCAGAAGAATTAAAGCAAAAATTCACTGCACTTTTTTCTATTCGAAAAGGATATTTATAGAACATCACTCGTAACACAGCCCTGCTTTGTGTAAACCGTTACGTACTTAATATAGAAATACTGAAACTTATCATACGACCTGGAATACGATTCTTAATACTGTGAATAAATACTGTATCCAATATCGTGAACAGCATAAAAATTTATTCAAAATCACCCCACATGATTGCCGAGTAAGCAACATATGAACACAACTCCAGTAGTTGAGGATCGAATTTATTTCTCCAGTTGAGGGAGAAAAGCCTCCTCGTACGTCACTGGAAATGATGCAGTTTTCAGTATTTTTATGCGACTCCACTCACGAATGATTGTAAACCTATTATGTACTGTGGATAGGCTAAAGATTTCTCTATTTTAAAATTAATTTTATATAATTTTTGAATTTTTATTTATTTTTTTACATAACTCACAAACCAAACATGTAACATTTTCAAGCTACATCAGGCCTCCACAGCGGAATTTGAACCTGCGACCTGCTTGTTGGAGAGTATTCGCGTCAAATTTTAAGCATTAATTTTAGGAAAGTGTATAATTTAAGCGAAGTTTACGACACTCTTTCTTATAAATACGAGTAAGAAAAGCACTCAGAGCCCCCCCCCCCCCTCTCTCCATCTCAGAAAACCAGAGGAAACTGTTTAAAGCATCGTCTCGAAATCTAGATCCATGCCGGAGAGTTCAACTGAGGTAACACTTCAGTTGAACAAGTAAAGCATCTTTATTGGCTTTCACAAAATAGCCGAAATATTTGTATTGATTACACAGAATGATAAAATTGGCTACAAATTCTTGCTTCTATAAAAACGCTTTTCAAACAATATTATAAAAAAATCGGAAAATGTATGTGATTCATAATTTTTTCTTAATCATTATAATACTTCGAAATAATTATATTCGGTATGTAACTTCGCTTCGTCTTCTGATTGGAATAAATAATTTCCTTCTTGAATCTTACTGTTTTAAATTGGAAAGACCCCTTTCCAATGTGATCCGCACACAAGCCATTATTGTAACAGATTTTCTATATGTTTAGGAATTCTATAGCTCCTCGACATTATCGATTTCTGTTCGCATAAATAAATGCGAAGCTCAATATGATTTAAGAAAGTCAGGTTCTCCATATTTATATCTAAAATAATTTAAATTTATCATTTTTACTCTCTTTATATTTCCATATCTGAAAATTTCATTTTCATTAATCTTGATGCTGGAATAAATACGAGTAAATAAATAATGCAGGAGTTTGTTTAGATATCCTTAATGACCGATGCATTCATATTGCTGTTGATTGCGTTGAGTTTTGTGAAGAAAATCACCCTCAGTTAGATTTCTTGTCAGGATAAGAATGTTTTTCGGATAAAAACAGCTGCAATGTCAAGATTCGATTCTTCATATCCTTCTGAGAAAATGTCGAAGTGCTATTTCTGACTCCAAGAGAAGCTTTTGGAAAATTTCATTTGCACAAACAACTATCAAAAGTTCGTCTACCGTAATCTGTAGAGTTTATTGACCTACCTGTTCCCAAAGCGGAAACTAATATCGTAAGAGATCACAGTGTAGTTCCAGTTGCGTTAACAGCAGGTGATCAGAATGGTGCTTTTAACATCTCCATGGCTACGATACTACTTCCTGTCTTCATCCGGGGGGGGGGTGAAAAGAGGGAGTAGCGGTACAGAAGAATAGATAAAATGCACTTCATTCGGCAAGTATCGAGGGCCACCTAGGTGCTTTTTGCATTCATTATAAATGCAGAGCAGCACAAGCCACCTGCAGCTGATGGAATCGCCGTCAAAATAAAGCTAATGGTTTCATGTGGAGGGAGAGACACTTAAAACAGTGCCACGAACAGGAAATCGTTAAAGCACCCCACCCCCCATAAGTGTGCCGTGTAAACCGCTCTCTCTCTCTCTCTCTACAAACAAAGAGGTTTTCAATGAAGGCGAATAATATTCGATACACAAAGAAATTGGGTTTAATTTGTTTAACCCAGTACACGTTCCCGTGAAATATTCATCATCATCAAAAGAACTTTTCCTAAAAGATTTAAAATGTTTTCTGTTTCACAGCTGTAATTTTAAAAATGATATCGCGTTTCTTTGGAAACAGGTTGCCACTACAAACTTCGCAAAGCAACTTTAGATATCGAGCACGTGTGTTTAAACAGGTGAATATTATAAACACACCTGCTTCCAGTATCTACTACAACGGCTTTTATTTGTAATCTGAAGTCCAGCTTGAGTCCAAAGCACGAATCATATCACGCTTTATCTTTGAAGCAGAAGATACTTTTAGTTTAAAGTATGACGAATCGCATATAAAAACAGGCATTTCATTCCTCATAAAAGTTGTAATAAATACTGCGTATGACAGGTAAGCTGCCCAGATAATTTTACCACTCAGTTTAATATATACAACAAACACTGAAATGGAGGACCTGGGGTGATGCGGGATGATAATAGCATGATGGTGGTGAGTGAGGAAAAGCAAGTTAATGAAAATGAGAACAAACAACCGACTAGTTCACTGTCCATTGGTAAAGAATTTACAGCTGTTGCGCTTTTGTCATGGTATAACTCGTAACATCAGTAAGATAACTTTAAAAGGATAACTTTCAGTTCACTAATAAACACCAAGTGCATATTATAATATACATTTTATAATATGCACTAGCGCCATCGACATCCGTTTCATGATATACACCCTCAGCGAGTGTATAGGTCAGTACAACATAATCTGCATAAAGCAAAAGAAACTAAATTTGATATACAATTCTAATATCATGTTTGATGCCACTTTCTTGATGCGATCCATATAGGTGATGAATAACAGTTCGCATCTACAATGCATTTTTCAGCTTATTCCTCTGTAAGGTTTTCTCCCCCAATTTTCCTCGGTCTCTTCCGAAGTATAAATCTTACCCGGAACAAACTAGACAAATTCCTCAAATTCTCACATTCAGTTTTATTTCACTTTTTATAGATGCCACTATCAAAACTCTATTCCAATCATCCGGAATTTGACTCTTTGACCTCCTGAATTATGCGGTGTAGCCACTGTAAAGCCACATTCGAGCATTTCTGATCGAATACATGCAGCCCTTCCATATTTCAGGCTTCTGACAATTTTTTTAACTTAAAGTATTTGATATGTACTAGTGTTTGCATTCCTATTTTGATTATGTTTTGTCACTGCTTATTTGCTTCTATAATTACTCCAGATATACAGAATATATATTGCCAGTTTCCATGTCATCTTTATCATCTCTGATTCCTTTTATAGTACTCTTTTATCCATTTTAAGCTTTCTTAAGAGCCCACAGAACATTTTGCCATCATCCTATTTTCTATATTCTTGCCAAAGTCTTTCCACGACTCTTACATCGCTCTCAGAACACGTTTATTTACTTGCCAGGAACTTTTTTCTTTCCTTGATTGCCTTTTTAACTTCCTGAGTCCTGCATTGAGTTCTCGTTTTCATGTCCTTGAAGATACCGTTACACACGCTTCCGTGAGTAAATCAATGTTTTCTTGAGTGTGCCGCTAGGACTCCAAGGTCTAGTTCTTATTTTCAAGCTCTTTAATTTTTTCTTGAATAACATTCTAACATCGAGCCTACAGTTCACCTGTAAATGTTGCTCAGCTTTATGTTTGTAAATTTTTCTTATATATTGAATTGAGTTTGCCATGGTGTGAATTTATATATATATATACTGTATATACATAGAGAGAGAGAGAGACGAGTTCGCCTTACAAGTTCCAGAACGGGCTTTTACGAATATTCACGCCCACGGTGTTATTTAAATCCTCGACCTGTTTGTTGAAGAAAGGGTATGCTCTCCACTCGGCCATTATTATTGTCCATTATTACTTAACGGGAAAAAAAAACTAAGAGGAAAAAACCTGTTTGATAAGTAATTTCTTACGTCTTATAGCTTGCATCTTCAGGTTAATTTAGAAATCTGTTAATAAAATATATTTTCCTAATTGTGTTATTTATGCTGAAGATGTACACGATGCGACGTACAAAGCTACTCATTAAAATTCTCGGTGTATTATTCGTCGTTTCGTATTTTTTTAAATTCAGAAGGATATTCATTTTTATCGTGTTTTAATCTAAGTGAACCATCACTTCCGATTTTAGTTACCTTGTATTCGCCTGCATTCTGAACCAGAGTGAAGATATCAGTATCGGCGATTATATTTCTTATTTCTTGTGTCCTCTCTCCTTCTAAATTTGTACACATCTTAAGAAGCTTGGCTGTTAGGGATGATTGATCCTTATCCCGAACACAAATCCAGCAAGCACTTATTAGTTTTGCCCTTTTCTCCGAATTTTCCCCAAGCGTTTCTCTATCCTTCGGATTCATTTCCTGCTTTGTTATTGAAATATCCAACGAGGGCCACTTTTTCCATTTTCTTTGTTAGCTGAATCCTCACCAAGTTTATCTTGGCGTTCAGTGCTATCGCTACTTGTTCCTTTTCTTGATTGTTATTTCTCGAATATAGCAAATTTTCTTTATCATTTAGAAAGATCTCACCTGGTTTATTCTTCTTCTTCGTCTTAGCAATACCGATTATGTTCAAGCAGTATTTCTCTAGTTTTCTGCCGGTTCGATTTATTTTCCCTTGAGGTTTCTTATGTGTATGCTGCCTCTCTTTAATTCTTTTGACGCTGAGTGTGTTCCATGTAGCGTACTTTTCCCTATTCGTCCCTTGTTCCCTGACGAAAACGGTGTGTATGTGTGTGTGTGTGTATGTGCGTGCGCGCGGAGAGGAATCTCTGCATAAGGGCCACGTCCGACCGGCATGAAATTTCATCTTGTTGTACCATTATGTTTGTTTTGATTTAAGACAATGCATAATGAAATTTCAGTGGCAATGTCCTAAATTGCCAGCCCATCTCTCCCCCCCCTCTTCGTTCCGTATCCAGTGGATATGGGGGCGCATCATGTCAAGGTGAGGACTGGGCATTAGGTCGCAAGATCCGGTCAGTTCTTCATTCCTTAAAGGTCACGTTGCGGTCTCCTCTCATTTATCTAGTTTTGACCGTTAACCTTAAACTAATGTGGAGAAATGCAGATTTCTACCACCGAGTAATGTTCTAAGAAATTAACCTTGAGCGAATGCACATCAGTAGAGTGAGTTCTTCCTCATTCGCACACGGAACAATCATTACCTTATAGGAATCGTGGTGGTAATGTGTCGTTGTTCTACTAAGTTGTCTTGCGACCTTTTACTTTCTATCATTTTTTCCTCCCTTCCTAACAATCTTCTTCATTTGGTTTGATGGAACTGAAATTTTCGTGGAACTTTACACAACACAAGAAAGGACTGTTCCATATTGGATCGAAATCGGTTGAACGATGGGGTCGATTGAACGATTTCTCGCACTGATTACTAAACTAGTAATCAGTGTGAGAAATTTGACAACTTTTCATGCGGAGAAATAATTTACTTCAAGGATATTTCAAATTAGTCAGCACATTAATTCACCCTGTAGGCCAGAAGTGATCTCAGAAAGAACGTTTAATATTATCGTGCTCGCATAAATAAGATAGCAGTACTTTGATTATATGAATATATAATGTAGCTTGTGGTTTTTTAGTTTAGGTTTTAAGTAAATTTAAGACACTGCCCTACTAGAAATTATAGGATAAGTGTAGAAAGAACAAATAATAAACAAATCCTGTATCTTCACAGAAGAAATTGTCTCGGCTTTGGCTAAGTGCTCCAATCGTGGAATACTTTTTATTAATTTAGGGTAAAAAAAGTTATTTGTACTGTCGTTCCCTCGTGATTTAAAGTACCCGTAACTTTCATTAGTGACCGATTTCTCCGTATCCTAATTCTTTGTTAGTTTATGAAACGAATGTTCTGTCGGATTCAGGTCAGCACTCAATGCCGGCTGTTCCAATGTTCCAACATTATACTCTTGAAACACTGTAAACGTAGTTTGAAAAATATAATATTAAAATCTAAAAAAAAAAAGGCGTTGTGACATGAAGTGTTATCGTACTGGAAGGATTCCAAATCCGGTACCATAAAATTGCTTCAATGAAGAACACTCAGTTGTCCAGGACAAAATAATGTAATAACCTGTTGATCATGATTCCATTGAGTTTCTTCCAGTGCACTGCATTAAATCCAATACTCAAGAGGGAACTTAAAACATAATTACCCTTTCATCTCGAATTTTATCGTTCGGATAACCCATTCAGGAAACGAAAAACGTTTTTCAGTCATCCTCCTCCTTAAGGAAATTCATCCCCATAATACTGGAAAAAAGTGGAGCATATCGCTTCACAGAAGAGATCTCTATTGCTCCACAGGCCAAGTTCTGTGTGCCTTGCTTATTGGTCATTGTTTGATGTTCGCAAATGGACTTTTGGTAGATAACCTTCATCTACCTCCTGAAGGTTTCTTTCTGCAAAATAGGCAAAACAACCAGAAGATCTTACGCCATTAAGATGGAATACTCTCCTCTTACTACTAGTTGCTTCGGCCTGCAATAAATATTTACGAATATTTATTGCAGGCCGACATAAGTGTTCCAAGAGTCTCCGATTGCTTTCTCGGCCGTAATTATAAACCAAGTCTTCTCTCCATAATTCCCTTTATGTAACTCTTTCCCAATACTCGACCATTCGAAAGGACCATAATTCCGAAATTTGTTTCTTTGCCAATTGTCGAGGTTAGCGAACCATGCAGCAACATTTGGCTTTTTCATCGTTATCGCTGCATTACCTAGATAACGCTGATATTTTCTAGCGTTCTTCTGCTTCATAGATGCCCAAGGCAAAGTATGTTTCCAATATCAAGAATCACTCACTTCATGCTTCCTTTTTCGTCACAACAACGCTGAAGAGCTTGGATATGTTCTGCCATGATAGTGCTTCAGTTTGTGCTCAAATGTTGTGCTACGGAATTAAAACTCCCATTTTCTATGGTCTTTTCTGTCTGACAGTATGGAAGCAAGTCTATATTCAGCAATTACAAAAAGAAGGAGGGGCGATAAAAAAAATCATACATCGAATAACCGTCCTCTTGTCTTCAATTCATTTTTTCCCTCGAAAATAACAGAAAAAAAATAGTCTACTTCGGGTTTGGGAAAATTATGGTTGCTCTTCTCGCTTTTGAGGTATTTGACCGACTTGGATACAGCCACCTACTGACTCCACTACATCTCATGATCTGACTTCAAGGCTTTGCAGGTGGTTGGCCACTTTCGTCTCTGCTGGTTTGTTATGCGTTAAGGTGATGCTTTCTTTCTTCAATTTTCCCACTATTTAGGCAGTACCTCAGTATTCTATACTCTTGCTCAGGCTCTCTCTCTCTCTCTCTCTCTCTCTCTCTCTCTCACTCACACACACACACACACACACACACACACACACACACACACACATATATAAATGACGTCTCACTAATCCTAAATCTAATCTCCATAGCTATACTGATGACTCTACAATTTAAAGATGCCAAGAAATTATATTCTTGTTTCATCCTTTATCCAAGCGTAAGCAAATAAAAATTTGTGTATGAAGTAGCTTAACGACTGGGCTACTTGTATATAGAGGCTAATGACTTTGCATTAATTGATATGTGCGATGCATTATGGGATACGAAGGCAATTAATGCAAAGGCATTAGTCTCTATATACAAGTAGCCTAGTCGTGAAGCTACTTCATACGCAAATTTTTATTTGCTTCCACTTGAATAAAGGATTAAACAAGAATATAATTTCTTGGCATCTTCAATTTATTGTTTAACCAAATGAAAAAACTTTGCCTCTACATTCCTTTCCTCTTTATTGTTTGAAAATTTTGTAGTATTCAAATATCCCAAACTACAAGATCTTCTACAAGGTAGAACTCCTCTCCATATTCAATAGGATGAGGATAACCTTGCTACCTTCAGTGCCACACACACACACACAACATATATCATGATCATCTTCACCTCATCCTACTTTTGATAATACTCAGATCTCCAGAGAATCAGTAGCTAAATAACAATAAAAAAGTCCTTTGGTTTGAAGAATGAGTTTTGAAGGTGAGTTTCAATTAAAAGTGAGTTTGCTGGTCTCATGTCATCAGGGAAAGTTTATTTCATCCTGTAAAAACGCGCAGACCGGCCATAACACACGCAGAAACAGACATAATACACCGGTTAAGCATCCACTGTTTCACAATTAAAAACAAATCACATTGATTTTCTCTTCGAAGCCTTTTCTGGTAGAAAAGGCTTAGAAGAGAATATGAATAGGGTGTACTGTTCTGGTACACCCCATTCATAGCATTACATTTATTTAAAATCATCATCGGTGTCTTTTTCTACTCAAAAAGTAAATCACCCTATAAATCGCACTCCCCAATTTTTCAACACTTATGATTTTGCTGATAGGTCTGGGGGTGCACCAAGCTTTCCTAAAAGTATTTGGCGTATTCAAAGAAGGTCTATGCATTAAGGAGTCCCCTATATTACAGACTTACTCCAATCTCATTCTCAAAGATATTCTGCCACGTTTCTTAAATCCTGTTAGAAGACGAGCATTTCTTGGTCAATATTTGTTTACTGCCCAGCTCGAAAGCTGCCAAAATATCTTCTCGTATGCCGTTTTCTTCATTCCATCACTCCCTATTTCTTTTCAACAGTCTTTCTCCTACTGCTTTCGCTTAGTATACGATCTCTAGACATCCAAAAATTATCAGTAGATTGCTTGTTTCTCTTTAACTACTTGCCCACACAAGGCGGATTGGTGGACTGCAGTTCTGGAAAAATTCACAGCATGCATGTGATTTTCAAGTTAACGAAACACTTGCGAATTTCCTTGTGACTATTCGTGTCTCATTTGGCTTCTTTGAATTCCGAAGAGGTAATGAGACCAGCCCTTTCAAGGATGTCAGCTCCCATCAGTAACTATTTTAGTGACCAAGGGTGTCTAATTGAGCGGTATTCCATAACATATGAATTATACACAAACCGATGATATTAGAAAAAGTCCACACTTGTGGGCTATTTCTTCAGCTAACTTTGGATAAGAAAGCTTGTTTGCTGTGCAAACAGAAACCAACACATTTTCTCTAAATGACATCTGACCTGTTCAAAAATTCCGCTTCCGAGACTTTGTCAACTCTTCATGTGTTCATCGTTCGTATACAACATGGAAGTTTCCAAGCGAGCCGTTGATATCCTTTATAGGCTAAAATATTTGTTTATTACGTAATGATTTTCATAATGTTTTTAAAACATTGAGCGGTATTACACACACACACACACACACACACACACACACAAAATATTTTCTGTGCTCAGAACACACAAGCTAATTGTAGTTGCTTGTAATGAGCATCTAAAATATTCGCTGATTTGGAAATAGAAATAATTTGCAGATGTAAATGGCAACACGATGCATTATTTATTCAGGAGTATTTTGTTATCCTCATTGCTGATTTTCCCCAGCAGGATAATTATTGAACGATGCGTTGCTGCTGTTGCTCTGTGATTCCAGCTATCTTTAGTACCCAAACATTGATTGCACAAGAGTACCGGTTGAAATGCCTTTTCCTTTTGCACGAAGTGCTGCAATTGCGTTAGGTGTTATTTTAAAAGATATTTACGTCTGTTTCCTTGCCATACGTTTTAAGCTATTTTTATCTCCACATAACAGGGTTCTCAAAAATATACCTATTATTTTAACGTTTAGATAAACCGATGATATTTAGGTAAACCGAAATTATAAAGTAAATTAAAATTGTCGGTAACCTTTGTGAATTACACGTGCGCAGAAGGTCTAAATGCTTTTGCATTTAGATAAATGATTTTAAACATTTTTAAATATCCTTTTAAACTGGGGTAATAAACACAAATTTCAGAGGAAAATTGTCGAGGTAGCTCAACTGAAGCAGGAATTTGCAAGGACAAAAATCAGGCAAAACGATTATAAATTATTATAAATAACAAAATATAAACAAATGTAAACAAATTCGCTCTAAGTTCAGCTAATATAATGTGACGTCATTATGCAGAAAAGGTATTGTCAGGACTGTGGAGAAGACGAAACTCTTAAAACAAATTCGAGTTTCTCAGATGGTTTAAATCATAATTTTTGCTGAATGGGTTAACGTATATTTGTACCACCAAGCACATATCCTGGCCACCGAATTAGAAACCTTAACGTGCCGATATATGTAAACGTCATTTACGCGGCATATATGTGTGCAAAATATGTGTGCAAAATTGACGATTATTGACCAGAAGAAATCCTCGTAGGCAACTACGAGGATTTCTTCTGGTCAATAATCGTCAATAGCGTTGATCACTATGGGAAAAACAAAGGGTCTTTCAGAGTTCGATAAAGGGCTTTTTGTGGGTGCCCATCTGGCTGGGGTGACGATTTTGTAAAAAGCAGAGCTGATTGGATTCTCAAAAGGTGAGATATCCCGGGCGTTTAAACAGTGCAAAAATAACCCACATTTGCTTATCTAAGGGGCGTAACTGTGGTCCTGTGATATTCTGTCAGGAACGAGATCGCTCTCGTCTGAGAAGGCGTATAGGGACAAACAGAACTTCGTTTGTGTTGCAGTTGACTGATCCATTTAATGAAGGCTGTCCCGACCCATATCTCACTGAACTTGCGCAAGGGATTGAAGAGGATCAGTATGGACAGTCGCGTGTCTATACGGAAGCCACTGATTTCTGCAAAGAACCATAAAGTTCGTCCACATTGGTGTCAGTAACACCGTGATTGGATACTGGAAGACCGGAAAAAAGTCATGTGGTCCGAAAAGTCACAGAACACCTTGTTCTGTATCGACGGTTGTCTGGTAGTTTAGCGGGAGCCCTCATGAAGCAATGAACCCAGTCTGCCTTGTAAACACAACCCAAGGTTCTGGAGGTGGTGTCATGGTGTGGGGTATGTTCTGTTGGTACGGAACGGGTCCTTGATATTGCCAAGATGTCACTATGTCAGCCAAGATATATACGAACGTTGTTGCCGATCAAGTCCGTCTGCAAACAACCGTCACCTGCAAATCCAGCAAGTGGTGGTTGTTTCATGGACGACGATGCCACTGTTCACCGCGCGAAAATTGTTCATCAAAGGTTCACAGATCACGTTAGCAAGTGTCACCACAAAGCCAGAATCTGAACCTCTTTGAGAATGAATGGGACATGTTAGAGAAACAGATCTGGGAGCAAAGCTCTCTTCCATGAGACACTTGAAGGACTGTCTGATGAACACATGGTATGTCGTAGACGTAGTTGCAATCGAACACCTTGTGTAATCCACATGCGAAACCGCACATTCGGACTAAAGGAAGTCTAACACGGTATTAAATAAGTTTCTAATTCAGTGGACGGTATGTGTACAACGCATGTATTTTCTTTTATCTCTTTTCTAAAATACTGGTATTTAAATACTAGTATTTCGCAACGAGGAAAGAGTGCATTCAGAATCTGTACAGAAAAGGTTGCACGAGTTGAATTTAATATGCCTCAATATTCAGAACAAAAAATAATAACTGAAACACTAAGAACATTTACAAAAGTAAAAAAAAAGGAGGGCTTCTTTTAACTTTCAAGTTCAAAAATGCGAAGAAAGGCTCATTCAGTTACTCCTAAAAATAAATCTTGACCCTTGATCTATTCGTCCGTCTTCGATTACTTCTTATCTTTAAATCTTTCATATTCCATGTACTTTATCAGACATGGCAGGTGGAAAGAGTTAATTTTTCGTACACTTTCCTCTTCTCCCGAAATAAGACGAGAAAGGATTAGTCTTAGTTGAGAAATTGGGGAACACAGAGTGAGTGGTGGCTTGCCATTCACCTGGTTCATTTTTCACAAATTCCATTAATAAGGGATGAAATAAATGGTTAGTAGAAAAAAAAAAAGGTGATTTTCGATTTTCGTCATTTTATACCAAGTGGGTTCCTAATCTTTTGCAGACGGATCCGAAGATTTCTTTTGAAGACGGATCCGAGGATCAAAATGATACAGTGGATCACGATGAGTTTTTTACTGCTTTAGTTTAAGAACTGGATCATCACTACGAGTGGGGGGGGGGGATTATTTTCAATTTCAAGTCAAGTTCGTGTGGAAATTGTAAATTCCTTTTTTTTGTTTTAAATCTCACCCACGAAAGATTATAAACCAACCACGCACTACCTTGGGTATTATGGGTTAAGTGCCCAGGAACAAAACGGGAGAAAACATTAACATGCTTCGTAGTATTCCAAGCCATCTGGAGTTCCACTGGATGGACGGATCGAAATCAATGCCAACGCAGGCGAGAGGCCAGTATGTTAAATGAGTGTGTCCTCTTGCGTTTGACTGTTTTCGTAGGAGAAAAAATCCTCCCGCTTCTACATCAGATTTATTGAATCACATTCGGTTGAGGAGCAGGGCATGTTAAGGCGCAGAAATGCCTGAAAGCGTTTCTGCTCCTTACACAGAGCTCCTTAACACAGCAGATTTAGCTGCTCCTTAATACAGCAGATTTATGTAGTACTTTTGCATGTGTGTATGCCCTTTCTACATTTTTAGTGAATTACAGTGATGGTAATGTCAAGCATGCTTCTTCTTCTTCCCTGGTCTTCCTAGTAGAAAACCAATATCCTTTATAATTTTTAGTCTTCCCTTTCTCTCCTCCATTTCATAACACTGAAATCATTAGTCAGCTATGTTTTTTTTTCCAGTTTATTCCTTTTGCGTTAGGACCTTTTCACACATCTTAAGAATCCAAAAATTGCTCTATTCGATTCTGTCAGCTTTGACGCCCATACGTAAACAAGCCTCGCTGTGCAATTTTCCATTTTCAACTTTGCTTACTTCGCTATTTGAAACTACCTTCCATTCAGTGATGGGCGTGGCTTCATATTTACCATCAAACATGAACGCAGTCCTTTCACTTATTCTTTGATTAAATTCTTTTTCATCAATATGCGGAGTATATCATGTCAACTTTCAATTCCGCTAAGGCGGTTATAGATGACCTCTCTCTCTGTTCGTGTTTCTCGATGAGACAGCGTTATTTCAGTGGACCGAAGTACGTTTGATTAAATTTTAATGCATAATGAATATTTTGGTTTTGACAATAAGAAAACGAGAATGGGACTGCTTTTTAGTCTTTGGGACTGCCACAGTCCAAAAGAGACTTGCCATCCTCGTTCATTCAACAACCTAAATGATTCTTCGCATTTCCTTTTAGATAATTAAAAGAAGGAAAAAATATTTTATGTTACTTTGTTCCAATTCTTAAGCTAATGGTTTTCAAACTTTTTAAAGATACGTCCCCTTTCCTATAAAAATTTCTTGTGCCCCCTACATTTCTTTTATAAAACAATGTTGAACTATATTTTTCTTAGCATGTATTTCTTTCTAGTAAAGCGATGTTCTGACATTTTTTTCGATAGTGCACATTTATACTTCAAACGAAGCTACAAGGAAAATATCATACAAAAAGATATTTATATTCATGGAAGTTCCCAGCGTTTTTAATGCTTCAATATATTGCAATAAGCGGATGGAATATCGAGCACATGCGGCAGTTCTGTCCGAAAACAAACAATAATATTGACTATTGCTCTGAGCCTCTGCCGTCCAGGAAGGTCTCGTCACCTCCCATAGTTTGAAAATCATTGCCTTAAGTAAACTTGCTGTGTGACATATTACATCAAATACGACTGTTTTCGGCCAGTAACTAATAATTTCACTATAAACATGAGAGAAAAGCAGCTCAATGGAGTAACTGGCTGTTAACAACACATATTTAGAAATCCTGGAATTTATTTGAACTATCGGTACGAAAATTAAAACAACAACAACAACTTTACTCTAAACTTCACGCATAAACGAATGACATTTAAAATGTGGGTAAAGAAAAACGAAATAAATAATGCTTGTAAAAGAAAGGTGGAGCCATCTTTGATCCCATTAATTCGTAGTAAAATTCGCCAACTTTAAAATCTGTGTGTTCATTAAGAATAATTCAGAAGACATTTGGATATAAGCCCAAGGATATGTGGTGAATGCTGTCTTCCGTAAGCCGCTGTTGACATCTAAACATTTTAATCACGTAGTTCAAACTAAGGCCTTAGTACTCGTACATTAAAATCAGGTAGCGAAGAAGATTGCATACAATTCAGCCGAAGGATAGCATAGAGCTCAGAAAAGAAGATTAATTTTTGGTTACCTCATACGCTCAGAAAAAAAAAGATGACAGCAGAAAGAAGAAAAAAATTCAAAAAAAAAAAAAAAACATCCCCTACCGCAAAACACTTGCCTCAATAATTCTTTTTCTTGCAGTCTCAAACTGTTAACATGGGCTTTTTTGGGCAGCTTATTTGAACGACAATTATCTCAGGGAAAATCACTTCATATACTTAATCGGTAAGCTAGATCGTGTTACTTTTTCTCGGTTAACAGTGGGTCTTAAGCACAATTTTTATCATGTTATCTGTGTTAAGCAAGCAAATCTTCCCTTTGCTATAGAAGACTTTACTCTGCTTATAGCTGTTTAAAACGGATCACTTAAACTCCAAACCATGGCAGAACTTCAACAATATCGGAAGACGATTCTTTGTCATTGATTACATGAATCTCTTGAATGACTTGAACAACTATAAGAAATATGGATTGCCCTATAATTAAGCAGATGTAACAGAATGCATTAAACATCATCAAAGAGAACTCTAATATGCAATGGCGTATCCTTTCTCGATACACAACTGCTTTATAGAACCTTTTAGACGATGGGAGCTAGAAAGAAGTTGAATGCTAATCTTCGTGAAACAGGACTTTGTAGAACTTTATTTCCCATTCGATGAAAAATTCCAGTGATTACTAATAAAAAAGTAATACATGCCTTTTATGTCAACGTATCTGTTTTATTTCAGTTACGTTGGTTACAGAGTTCACTGAGCACCTAGTTTTTTAGTGAAGCTAGTACAGTGGTGAGCCAGTTGAGTAAATTTGTGTTGAACGAGAAAGAATTTAGAAAACAAACAAACATTAAACTAGCAATTTATAAGCCGTTTAAACCGATTAGCGGATCAAATATAAGCTACATATGAGTTCTGAGAAAGTTTAGTGGAGGGAGGACAGATGGAACAGTGGCAGAATCATATTTAAAAAAGAACTTGATGTTGTTATCATTCAGGATGATGCGAGTGGAGCTAAAGTCGTATATGGTCCCTTAAACAGAATGGGAAAGACAGGAAGGACTATTTGAAACAGGTGTTTGATGCCAGAGTGGTAAGAAAAAGATCTAATGGAAGATCGAAATGTAAGAGCTGATAATATTAGACTCCTTGCAAAATAGATTAAAGAATTTGACCAGGAATTGTTGACAGGAGCTTCCAATAATCTAAACTTCAACTTTCTCTCCAACTTTTCAGTGTAGGCCGAGGAAACAATGAACATTTTTATACACTTATACATAAGTACATCAGATGTAGAAAAGGCATGGCTGCAACTTGATCCTCGTAACACGGATGCCGTTAGTGTGCCCGACAAAACTGTGAAGGCGCTCATTCGAAGTTGATGAGTGTACAAATAACTCATTACTGGAAACGATCACTCGTTCTTTACTGTTTTGGGGACTACCCGGAATTTCTGACGAGCCGGAGTGCGAATGTTTCAAAATATCTACCATTTTTTAAACTCATTGAAGCATCATTTTTATTCAGAAAATACGATCGTAAAAAAAAAAAAAAAAAAAATTATACTCGGCACATTCGGCAAAGCATGCATATGAATGTGTTTGAGTTGTGGCCAATTCTTCAGATTGGTACTGTGCCCTGTTCTGCAACTGCAATGTCAGCCGTTCAAATATAAAGCTTATCAGACGATACGCTTTATAATGTACGCGTGATAACTTTGAAATTTCAGGAAATTTGGAACAAGTTCCTCTTGCAGCATGAAACTGGTAACTGTGGCAAATGAAAGGTTAGACATCGCAAACGTCGATTTGTTTGCTGAAACAAATTTTAAAAATAAATGGACTAGATTTTTTTTTAAAAGATTCCTGGAGAAATTGGTTCCGATAACATGCAGCGAAATCCAAAAGAAACATCGTGTAACAATCGACAGAGTATTTTATTTCCTTCTTTTAATGGAAGGTATTTTACGAAGAACTTTGTAAAATACCTTCTTTCTGGAATACTTTTCTGGAAGATGGTCTGAATATTTTCAGACCATCTTCCAGAAAATGGCCCTTCTAAAATTAAATGTAAGAAAAATTTAGAAACGATGTCACACAAGAAATAATACAAGAAAATGGAGCATATTCAGTTCAAGACTTAATTGAAGAAGTACTGAATAGCGACGGAAATATTGATACTGATGCTAACTACGATGAAAATGTTATCACTGCTATCGAAAATTGTAAATCTTGCAAATCTGCCTTTGATAAGTTTAATTTATGAAACGCAGATGCGTTACAATCTGCCTTTCATAAATTCTTATATCTGGTTTAACCTTATGTTAAACCAGATATATGAGAGGTCTTTCTCAAAACTAAAACGCATCCGAAACAGACTGAGAAATTATATTTACATAGTCATATCTTGAATTGCTCACGTTAATTAATGTGATCAAGGCTTCTTCTTCTTCTTCTTCTTCTTTCGCTATGTCTTATCCCGTGTTAAACGGGGTCGGCGTTCCCATCTTTAATCTTCTTTTTCCAGATTCTCCGGTCCAGGGCATCTTCCCGACTCCATCCTTTCTCCCTAAGATCCTCTGCCACCTTATCCCTCCATCTGAGTTTGGGCCTACCTCTTTTCCTTCTTCCCTCCACCCGCATACGTTCTACTCGTTTACCAACATACTCCTCACTCCTTCTCTCTACATGACTGAACCACCTCAGCCTGCTTTCTTGTACCTTCTTACCCATCGATCCCACCTTGATCGCCCCTCTGATGTAGTCATTCCTTATCCTGTCCTTCTTTGTCACACCACTCATCCATCTCAACATCCGCATCTCCGCCACCTCCACTTCCTCTCCTGTGCCTTTGTTATAGGCCACGTCTCCGCGCCACGGAGCATCGCCGGCCTCACCACCATCTTATACAGCTTTCCTTTCATCTTACAACTCACACTCTTGTCGCACAGGTCCCCACTCATCTTCCTCCAATTCATCCAGCCACATGTTATTCAGTGCTGTATTTCCTCATCCAGGTCACCATTCCTCTTGACGACCGATCCGAGGTACTTGAATTTCTTCCCTGAAGTTAACCTTTCACCCTGGAGTCGTATGATCATATCCTCGTCATTCCCCATTGATATATATTCGGTCTTTACCCGGTTTATTTTCATGCCTCTCTCCTCCAATACCTTTCTCCACTCTTTCAGGGTCTTTTGAAGCTTCTCTAGGGATGATTCTCAGAGAACAATATCATCAGCAAACATCATGCTCCATGACGCCTCCTTCTTGATATCCTCCACTAGTACATTCATGACCAGATCAAAGAGGTAGGGACTCAGAACTGATCCCTGATGGAGCCCTACGACAATAGGGAACCCCTCTGTCATGCCGACACTTGATCTGACCTGAGTTTTCGCTTCCTGATACATCTCCTTCACCAACCTCACGTATTTTTCCGACACCCCCCTTCTTACTCATACACCTCCATACCTCCTGTCTGGCCACTCTATCGTATGCCTTTTCCAGGTCTATAAACACCATATGTAGCTCGACCTGCATCTCCCTATATTTCTCCATCAATCGCCTTAGCCCAAATATTGCATCCGTTGTCCCTCTTCCTGGCATAAATCCAAACTGCTCCTCGCCAATTTTTGTTTCCCGCCGTATCCTTCTTTCAATTACTCGTTCCTTTTTTTTTTCAATTACTCTTTTAATGTGATAAAGACTAAAATAAATAAAGAATTCGTACTAAAGTAAAGAACCAAAAGGCTTCAATTCGGCGATGACAAATTATATAAGTGAAGTAAATACTTTTACGCACCGACCGAGAGTCGCTTACGAAAAATACACCTCTCCGACATTTCAAGTTCCTTATTACTGAAGAGTTTTTGCTCTTTTAAGGTTTCTGCGTGGTCTCTGAGGACAACCGACCAATTCGAAACAGCTGTCAGGCCAGTGACACCTTTTCAAAATGGACGAATAGAAAGCGAATATATAAATGCTTCGGCGACTCTTATGTTTTCTAAGTGGTCCGCGATAAGGCAACTCGTGAATGCCGGTGAGTGTATTCCCGTAAGCTCCCTGGGCAACTTATTTTTGCGAAACTTTCATAGTTTCTACATTCGGCTTTGAAATAATGCTGGATCTAATATCCACTTATATAAGGAATTTTTCTTTCGCTAGTTCTCAATGAACTTCACTCGCAATGCAATGTTTTCATAAATGTGTATTTTTGTTTTAAAATTTATAAATATCTATTCGTTTATGTTTATATGTGTATAGTATCGTGTTAATCATGTCGGGTGTGAAAGACAATAAAATAAACAGTGAGGATGCTCTTAATGAATTAGCGCTAGAAAGCAATGTTTTTAATTATAATTTAAAATAGTGGGTTCGTCTCTCAAGTAATTCCTCGTCTCTATTTTAGTTGTCAATCCACGGCTGATGGTTACCACATTAATAATAATTTGCCAGAAGACGTATTATAATTCCGAGACGAATGTGTAATGATGCATCTTTTGGGAAATGCAAAATTATTATTCTTAAATCAGTCAAGCATTGTTTGCTTTCTTTCTATATAGATGCAAAGATGCCTGAACTTTTTTTTTTTAAATTAAATTGCTTAAGCAGTGTCAAAAGAATAGGCAGGAATATGCATAACCGTCACTGCATATGAATCAGGTGTGCATGTTAATGTACATATTCCTTATACTACATTAAATTACCTTTTTTTTTAAAAAAAGTGCTTCGTTATTCTCACACTTTTGCACATATTTGGGACCAAATACTAACATCTATATGTTTCGAAGTGTGGAGGAAAGGAATACCAGAAATTAGAAACGGAATCACTTCACAAATTAATGAAAATATTAAGACTAACAGGCGCGGGGGGGGGGTCAAGATTCAAACACAGAAGAGGCAAAGAAAAATATAACTCTCAACAAGAGAGAGTTTACGCAGCACACGTGTAGATTCTTTCTGGCAGTTCCAACATGAACGTGACTCAATCCCCAAAAGACTCGCGCAGAAGGGAATGACCTATTTCAGGCGTCGTACAAATGAGTACTTTTCAGAGAAATTCCCAGTATAATATCGTTGTCGCGTGCTCAACTTAAACACGGACTTCTACACGACAGGAAAATGAAGATGACTAGTTTCCTAGCCGTAATAAGGCCGTAAAATAAGGCTCCGGGTGAAGGGGTCACCTAGAAACAGTACGAGAAGAAGAAGAAAAAAAATCAATACTTTTCAAACTTCAAAACAGGCTACGTTTTCTTGACTTTTTTCATCTTGTGCGCGCACACCCACACAACTCGAAAGGTAATTTGATCTGTAACTAGCTGACATATAACTTCAGAGTACCTTCATAGTCTCTTGGCCCCACCCAAAATGATGCCATAGACTATGCTCTCGCAGTGATGAATTAGTGCCCATACAACTAAGGCCAGAAGCGTAAAAACCTCACTAAAATTCCAGCTAACTCAGACTTAGTTGAAAAGGTGGAGGAAATTTTCACGATGAAATTTTAATCCGGTCTTTCCAACCAGAATTCCGAAATCAGACTAATGATCAATGATTGTAATTCGATTGAGAAGAACGAAATAATTAAGGCTTCCAGAAGAATAAAAAAAACGTTGCCAAGAGTATTTCTACCAAGGATAACTCCGCTAAACTTCAGGAGTTACATTTCTTGAGTGATGTTGAAGCGATAAAGTTTATATGAATATACGTCTAATTCCAGGAGGTGAGATCAATAGTAATTTCATTAACTGTCGAGTAGATATCACTTCTAATTTTCAAACTAGTCTGCTATGGATTCGAACCTTACTGCGGACAGAGATTGTCGGGAATGTCTTGTAGGTGGTACATGATGATGATCAAACTGGACGATGAAATTGTCTACCGTAAAACTGCTTACGAAGACCAGAGTAGTCGGAAAAAAAGTTTCAGGTTTGGTCTGTAGAAGAGGATTTCTAATTTCTACATTATTAAACGGCACTAATGCGAGATAGATTTACGATTTTTTTTTCTGAAATTTACATTAAAAGACAAAAAGAAAAATCCCAATTGGGGAGTGGTACACTGAAGGATACCCAACTACACGTGTCGTGGTTATACAGGTTTTTTTCTACTTTTTTCTGGTTAGAAAACTGTGTTCTGTTGTGTTTTATTGGTCTTACCGTGGTTAAAGGCGTACTTTTATTAAAGATATGCTAGCTAACCTTTCAATGTAACATTGCGTACGACGTGTTTACAGGAAACTGTAAACACGTCGTACGCAATATTCAATTTAAGCTGCGCGCACACGCTGCCGTCTTTGCATGTCCTCCCAAGAGACTCAACTTCTCGCTCACTGATGATACGCGAACGAAGTTATTTTGTATTTATTTATTTATTTTTGTTAACGCAGTAGCAGATGAATAGTGTGCGATTTTAACATTTTTAAGTTCGCCGGTGCAAGACAGTCACTATGACACTGAGAAACTTAAGTTCGTAGGAAGTTTTCAGTTATCGTGGGAAAATGAATTAGTTGAAACTGAAACTGTGATATTGTACACTTATATTTTAAGTTCAGTTATATTTTCAGCTGGATGAAAATGTTTAACTTTCATTTTTTATACATCATGTTGACAGAATGTATTTGGACACCTTAGTTGTGGTAAAAATGCGTTTTAATTATATTTCTAATAGCGTTGGACCACCTTTGGCTTGAATGACAACAACTATCCTGCGAGGCATGCTTTCAATTAATTCTGCTACGTATCAACAGGAATCTTCTTCTATTCCTCGCGCAAAGCTATCCCCCATTGCTGATGACGGCCACTGTGGTCTGGAGCGAATTTGGTGTTCAAATTCGTCCCAAAGATGTACGATGTGGGATGAGATCTGGACTCTGAGCCGGCCAATCCAGCACTTCAACGTTGTTTTGTGGAAACCAGTCTTGGAAGCATGACGTTGTCCAGGTAGCCATCAGACGTCATGGTTTTGGGCACGTCCACCAATGGACCAAGCTCCGTTAATCTGAAATACCCCCATACCATTACCGAGCATCCACCAAACTGGACAGTTGAAATGATGCAATCCTGCTGGAACCGTTCCCTTCCCAGGTAATCTCCACAGAACAGAACCGTTTTGCAATCATCTACGGTCCAGGAACGATGTGGAAAATATCAGTCTAAATCTCGTTTGTCATTGAGGGGGGAGTGACGTGTGGCTTGTTCGCAGTAGCTCTGTCGGTAACCTAAGGTAATCCCTAAGTAGTAACCTAAGGCATACAACTCTTTGCGGATAGTTCTAGTGCTGACAGATGTCCCTGTAGCATTTTACTGGTTGACTGCGAGGTTCGTTGCTGATGACGTGCGGGATGGTCGAACATTACGAGACAGAGCTTGTCGATCTCGGTCAGTGAGTGTCGGTGGTCTCCCAGGGTGTCTGCCTGCTGTGATAGCACCATCAACATTCCATCTACGAATGACATAAGCAACGGTGTATTTCAGTATACTGAGACAGGTAGCAATGCTATGGACAGTAAGACCACTGACGTGACAATCAACTACCATCCCATGTTAGAAGACTCACTTCACCTGAACGCGGCAGTTTGATACAGTGCAAAACATGCAGCACATCTCATCTTTTATAATCAGACTTACGCAAACGTTTCTGAATGTTTTTTGCATGTGGTAGGATCTAAATTTGCATGACAAGTAAGGTGTCCAAATACTTTTGTCGACATAGTGTATAATTTTGGGAGCTTATAAATGTAAAGTGTGTTAGCCACTTTTTTATCCAGAAAATCACGCAAACCCCCCCCCCCCATCCAGGCTTATTTTAACTCAACTGTCCTGCACAGTTTCTTCTCTGTCTTGGATTTAAACATTGGTGGCATGTAGACTTTGGGACGTGTTTAAAGACAGCATCAATAAGCCAAATACCTTAACTGCTTTGTAAAGCAAAGCAATTAAGGCTTGTTTACAAAATAAGCCTGCCTTAACTGATTCGACGGCTTATTTGTAAAACAAGCTCTCTGATCTTTTTGGGGATTCCTTAATTGATGACATGGCGTATGTGTCTGTGTTAAGGGAGTTCTTCCCCTTTTTCCCTAACAGTTTTCTGATTATCTGAACTGAGATTATCAGAAACTTGCCAGAAAAGAGCCTTCACAAGTTTTTCCCCATCTAAAGGTCAATTAACTGGTCCCATACGGCGACGGAATTATTTTCATTCTGCTAACTGGCAAACCGTCCAGAAGAACACACCCAGCTGAAAGCTAACGATGCACTTTGGAGGTGGGATTATCCGCCCTACGAGAGCTTTAATTACGTTTCAGAGAAACCAACTTATAATGTCGCGACCAGAAGTTGAACTTAACACGCAAGGGAAAACGGGGAAAGGTCAACATCTGAACAGTTGAATTCACCGAGGAGGTTCTTAACCTTGTTCAGCTAGATCTCCTGCCCTTAACCCTTAGCACGTGAATACGTCAGCGTACGTGCGCTAAAGTTAACAATAGGGATGCAGTGCACTCGAGAAGTTTGGAAGTGGCACGGTTCCATAATTCTTCTTACTATTACAGTTGCTGTTACCATTCCCACACCAGTTACGAATGGAATCTTCGTCGAGAAGTTTTTTTTTAAATCACTCCGGGAATCAAAATCTGAAATTAAATTTCAAATATCGATTGAATTTAATAGATTCCTGCTGGGGCAGCTTGTATTGTGCAAACATCGTTTTTAAATTCCATCTGCAATCAATTTTCCACTTATAGTAGACATCAAATTATTAAGCAGATAACTTTGAAAATTCTGCACAGATTTTTGCTGCTAAAATGTGCGCTAACTACTGAAGAAGGCATTTGTAGCGGTCGCCTATCACACAGAAAGGCGAAAATACTGACATTTCCGGTAGTTTTCCTAATCCAATACACACCGCATTTCTAGTCATTAAGAAAGCTTCAGCACTATTTGCTTATTCTTACATGAGTATTACTCGAACGAGGATTAAGATCCTTGTTAATTCCAGAGGTCGACGACGACGAAGCGACACGTGTCCTTCAGTTGGAAAAACCTACATTTCAGTCCGTGTAGGATGCGAAGAACTTTTATAAGAGTTTTCAGCTGAAGGTGGGTTAGTTGGTCTAATATGGAGAAAAAACTCCTGCTACCAATAGGATTTTCCCTTCCCAAAAAACTGGTTTTTCTTCCCTCAAAATAAGCGAATATGCTTCAGAATACTGCGCATGTAATTAAGAGACACACGATAGGCGCTGATTTCATATTCTTAATCAATAGCTTTGGCTGTATGTCCTTCTCCCGAACTGAGGAGACATCTAAATACTCTTGTAGTGTGGCTGTGCGTATATATACACACACCATGGAACTCGTATAAAGTTGTTGGAATTTGTAATAATTTACTTCTTTTGCTTCGTTTTCTACCAAAACATATACTAAGATCTACAGGAACTTTCCGATGAAATAAAAGCATCAGTGTACCTGTTTATTAAAGTATTTGCCTGAAATTAGCAACAGATAGTTATCTAATTGAATTTATTGTAAGCAATTACACAACTAGATTACAGCGTTGATTATTACATTTCGTGCAGATAAAACCAAGACAAGAGATGGAGATGAAAGTGAAGAATTTCATACCGCCATACGTAAGTAATAGTTTATTTACTTCTTAATTTTTACTTCAGAATGGTTACTTTAATTATAAAAATCATACAAAGTGAATTCGCATGCATATTTTTATGATAATTGTATCCACGAAAGGCTAGATACAATTATCATAAAAATACATATTCAGGCCACGAAACCTGAATACAGCGCCGGAAGCGTACCGAGAATTATATGTTCGAAGAACCTACTCCAAGAAATTTTTTAAAGACATTTCAGGCGTCCAGTAAGTGGACTGGTTGGCATTCACACACACCGAACGAATAAAATCATTATTACTGAGCATTTCATCCTTGAGTACGATTAGACTGAGAACTGGGAAATGGTAGCTCAAATATTTCGGTATTTAATGCTAGTCTACAACTAGCAGGCAGATTACGATTGGTCGGAAAGCATTCTTCAGTCAAGTTTTGCTTTTGATTGGTGACATACCATTTTCTACAGCTACCAACAAGACCTCACCGAGTTTTTTTTTTTTTTTTTCAGCGATCGAGAATAATTAAGATTTTTTTTTCTTAGCTAGGAGTTCTCCCTACACAACAGTAAACTTCTCTTGACTCGCTGGAGACTGCTCCCTCCCAGTTGACAATACCAAAGCGTAAATTTATTTCTAGTTGTTTAAACCGAATACTTGAAACAACTCAGGGCATAAGAAAGTGAGGCGTAGCTGTAGAGAAGACATTTTTGCCTGTGAGTGAAAGTTCGGCAGAAAGCGATAAAAATCGTACCCCGGGACTTAAAGGCAGCAAAACATTATTTGAGTTTGAGTAGATGGCTGTTCTTTAATCCACAGCAGACAAGAAAACGATGAGAGAAGAGTCCTTTCTATTTGCTTAGTCCTTTCTCATTCGGACTGCACAACATATCTCGCCAGATGAGATGTATTACAGCTGAAACTCGATCTTATTTATCTGGGTTTCGTGCACAGGGCGTTGTTGCTTCTGCGCATACACCTGGCGACGCACAGACATTCCTCGTGCATCGATCAGTCACATGGAGACTCCAGATTCTTGTGCTACGGAGTGGCGAATGTTTTATGCCGTGCATTGTGCGTCTCTCTCCGCTTTAACGTTGGCCTTCCAGTAATCTACCCAAGGCAAAGAATGATAAGATAAAGGTATTTGTTGTCATGATGGTCAAGAAATTTGGTCTTTAATTCCTCAGTAACAATGACCGATACAGAGTGACCTAGTAGGCTTAACGACGTGGATATGTACGGTAGTTAATCGCACGCGGAACAGGGAATTATTTGGAGGTAAGATAAATGGCAACTTATCGTTTTTACGTTTTCAAGGTTATTTTTATGAAACTACAAAAATTAAAGCTATTTACATAACTTTGTAAATGTGTACATTACTCATTCTACTTACAGCTACTTTTCAATCTCTGTCTTTAGATGAAACGTTGAAAAGACCTCGGCAATCGCTTTCCGATATTAAATGCCCTACAGTGGGGACACAATTTTTAGGTTTCAAGCAAAGAACAACACAGCCACTCATAGACTTTAAATTCCTTGTAGGTGGCATTCAATCATTTAACAAATGAGATTGTGAACTCATTTTAAATTTGTAATTTATTACTTTATACTGCGATTCACGAATTCTTTCCACATTTTCGAAAAGGAAGACGAACAACAGCAGTGACCGATCAAAGTTACTGAAGCTCAGGTCAGTTTTGAAATGTTTCATGATAGCAAGGAATAACTAATAAACATGACAAAGGAATGAAGACAAGGCACAAATGAAATCGATAGAGAACATGCCAAGGAATATAATTAATGCACGCGTCATTTCGCTGAATTTGTTTTCCTGGAAATTTCGTTATACGAATAACAATTTGGCAAATTTCTTTACCATGAATTGAAAACGTGTGGAAAATATAAAAGAATACTGGATTCAACGTAAAAAATAATGTAAATAGATAGAAAAATATCCCCCCTTTTATGAGCTCAATCTTGTGAGTTAGAGAAAAATTCCCACGCAATCCCTGACTCATCTTCAAAGGATTTCGTTACTCAATTTTTGGAAGTTTGGTCTGCGTTTATTCCAGCTGATAAGTGGATGGTTGCCTGTCACAATCTGTAAAGTTGTAAGCAGTGCGCAAATTCAAATCACATTACTTTAGTTTGCGAATTAATTGTTCATAATTAAGCGTTGAACTTTATAGGGCAATCAACTTTTCTTATGATCAAACATGTAAAATATTCGCCATAAGACTTGTTGACGGAATGGTACATTTCAGGAAGTGTTCTGCTGAGCAGCACGCAGTTTTTTTCTAAGCAAAACAAGAATTTTTTCTTTAATTTTGAAATGTTTCGTACAAAAGGCGATGATTGGGCTTGTTAAATTTCATGCTGTCAGCTGCTCATAAATCAAGACTCATTCCAAAGTTGTTTCTCAAAACTGTGAAAGAGAGAAATATAGGGGGAGCTCATTTTGTTTTACGACTTTAGTTGCACCTTCAGCTTTCCCACTTCGGTCAAATTTATTCATTACTACACTTCAAGGAAACAACATTTGCGTCCTATCTTTCAAAGTAATCTCTAACTGAAACCAATATTGAGTGTTTAAATATGGCGAAGAACTACGTCACAATTTGACAGTTACAGAATGAATATTACATAAACAGTGCCATAAAATCGTGTTTATGAAACATTTTTGAACTAAAAATAATAAATAGGCTTGTGCAATCTAGGAGTAAAGAAACTTTAAGCTGCAGTTCCCAGACAAATATAGAGGTGACAGAGCTTTTTACTCACTCAGAAAGCCGCATTGTTCATCCCGTAAAACAGGCGTGCACTGGTCAGAAGGATAGAAACGATATGCTAGTCTAACAGCCGTAGTTATCATTTTCAATAATTAGGGACTAATACATGTTCAAAGGGAGAGGATAAAGTAAAAAGAAACGCTATGATTATCTTGTTTTCCAATTACAAAACAATTATAATCGATAGCTATGATGCATCCAGCCGAGCAAGGAGGAGTGAATGGGGGAGGGTAACATTAGAAGCCGTTTCTAACCTTCGATTACAGTGAAAATATACTGTTATTAGATGGTTGAAACCCACGGAGTTTTCTGTTTAGGAGCTGTATTTATAAGAAGTTTACTTCGCTTTCTCACAACGAAATAAAAAGTTTAAACTGCGTAAATTTCATTTCGTAATCTTTTACCAAATTCAAAAAGTTTCCTAAGCATCAATCAATCACCCCCCCCCACACACACACAATTACAATATACCTCACAATTTAACCTATGGTTGCAGATTAGTGCGAATTTACACCGAAGGTCGCGATGCGAACCTTGCGAATTTTATTTTTGTGATATACATGCTATTTATCCCGATTCAATTTGAACTCACAGGCAGAAATATTTCTCTGAGGGCCTAACCCCTGGAACTCACGTCATCTGCAAGTTTCGGCTTGATGAGTCATGTTTATGTCAGCAACATTAATGGGTGTAGTTGGTCGAAATGATGTGACTAAGTTATGCAATGAAGACAGAATACTCCTTTATTATATAAAAAATATTGGGGTTATCTGTTGCATAAGTTTGTCCCTAGTGAGCGGTCATTTAGATCTTCATATTGTCAATTAGATGATTAGAACAACTTTATGGCGATGAAAGTCAGCGAAGTGTGCATCCAGAGAACAGACGAGATGTTCACCGAAGCCACACTTCTGGGTAGTGTCTTGCACAATGCTGTTGTCTACATGAGCGATTGCACGACGACCTCTGTCTAGACGATTTCGCTGTAATGGAGCCAAAGAGGATGTGTGTGTGTGGGGTGGGGGGTGGATCACCATTTCGTAATGTTGTTCTTCTTCCAACAGCAGATATGCGTGATATAATCTGTCATAAATGCATCCTGCTCATTTCTCTCCCTTCGCACACAAAAAATAGCAAAGCGCTGATTTGCCTTTATAAAAACGTTTCTATTTTCGAGCAAGAAGTGGACAAGGACCATGCGGTCTTTGTATTGTAGTATTGGTTTATCCATGAAGAGAGCACTAAAGCATATGTCTCCAATATTTCTTTACAGGAAATATTCTGCTTTCATAAAAAAAAACGGACGATGAAGTGAACCCTCGAACATATCTACGAAGCCAAAATCCCATCCCATCATAGAAGTTGATTTTCTAGACGACAGGAAGCCATCATCACTTCACAGAAGTTGTATTAACTACAAGATATTTTTTTCTCCAATTATGGGAATCGTGTTTGTGCCAGGAATACATTTCACGAATATGATTTGCTCAGTTTGCGGTTCCAAAAATGTCATAAAATAGCTGTTATTCATCCTTCCAAATTCTGACAATACTTTCGCCATTCCAAATACATTAATGCCATGCAGATAGTCGGAGTAACTCTGAACACTGCTTCGTGACAGCAACAACGCACTTTGACTTCGATTTCAGATGAACAGTAAATTATCTCAGTTCGTCAGTGTCGAATAATGGATTTTGTTTCCTCGTTCGAAATCGTATATTGGCATTGTTTCATCATCATCATCATCACGAACAATGGGCTCACTGCCCGTTGATGTTCGATGCCTGTTTCACTATCTTCTTCCACCTTTCTTTATCCAGTGCACAGTGTCACAGTTTTTGTACACCCATTCCACACCAGTATTTTATATCGTCTATCCATTCTCTGTATGGGCTACCTCTTCTGTTTAAACCATCCAAAACACCAAACATAAATGTCTTTATCTTCCGGTCCTCACTCATTCTACAGATGTGTCCAAATAATTGCAGCTTCCGTTTTATAATCTTCTGCGTTAGATTCTGTTTTGATTGTATCTTCTGATAGAGCTCTTCATTGGTGATTTTCTGTACCCATCCTATTCTTAGAATCTTCCTGTAACAAGTTCTTTCAAATGCCAAAATTCTTTTTCTTGATTCTTTATTTATTACCCACGTTTCAGATCCGTACAGTACACCGCTGAAGACGCATGTTTCCAATACTCTTAGTTTTGTTTGCAGACTGATCACTTTACTTTTCCAGATGTTATCCATGGGCTTCAGATTTGTTCTTCCCTTTGCAATCCAGATCTTTATTTCTTTTTTACAGTCCAAGTCATATGTCAGTTTACTTCCCAAATATGTGAATTATTCTACATTTTCTATATCTGTTCCATCCACTTGTATCTTTTGTTTCGTATTCTTCTCACCAAATATCATTGTCTTTGTTTTTTCAAAGTTCATAACAAGTCCAAATCTCTTCCCTTCCTCCTTTAACAGTTTCAGTGTTTTTTGTAGTTCTCTTTCGTCTTCTTCAATAATAACAATGTCATCTGCAAATCTCAGATTGTTAATTCTCATGCCATGCACTGATATTCCTTTTGCATCTTCCTTAATTTTCTCCATTGCTCTTTCTAAATGTGCGATGAAAATGCTTGGTGATATTGGGTCTCCCTGTCTAGTACCTGTGCTTGTTTTAAACCATTTCCCCAAAACATCACCTATTCTAATTGCTGCAACTGCATTCTGATAAACATCTTTTAATATAGCTATTAGTTTTTTTATCAATTCCATAGGATTCCAGAACTGCTAATGTCAAATGCTTTCTGAAAATCAACAAAGCAAGTATATATGTTTTTGTTTTTTCTCCTAGCTTTTTCTGCTATTAACCTCATCAAAATCCGTTGAATTGTAGTTCTATCCTTCCTAAATCCTGCTTGCTTGTCTGCAAGGTATGCTTCCAATTGTGTCCTCAATCTTTCTGTCAATATCATCATCATCACTTTACCAAGGTGACTTATCAAGACAACTGTTCTATAATTTTTACATTCTGGCTTATTTCCTTTCTTGTATAATGTTACTAATATTGATTTCACCCACTCCTCTGGTATTTTCCCTTCTTTCCATACCACATTACATAGTTGGTGCATTTCTGTAACCATACTTTCACCACCATATTTAATCATTTCTCCAGTAATGTTATCGTTACCAGGACTCTTGTTGTGTTTTAGCCGTCCTATTGCTTTTTCTACCTCTCCTCTTAAAATGTCAATATCATGCTCATCACCTGGTGGTGATATCTGCTTCAATCCTTCAGTCAGTTTCCCAACGCTATCTGAATCTAGTTTTTCTTCATATAACTCACTACAGTATCTTGTCCACCACTGTACAATTTTTTTTTTATTCATCAATACTTTACCTTTTTCATCTTTAATTGTGGTCAGGTTTGGTTGCCACTTTCTATTAATGGTTCTGATCATTTTGTATACCTCCCTTGTTTTATGCTCCCCATAGTGCTGTTCTATATTGTTGCATTGGGCTTCTAACCATTTCATCGTATCCATTCTGACTGCTTTTTTCATCTCATTACACTTTTTCTATATTGCTCTTCTATTTGTTCTGATGTATCCTCTTCAACATTCTTTTCTGTACTAACTTCATTGTTTCTTCAACTGCGTCGTCTATCGCCTTCATTACTCTTTTCATTCTTAGATTCAAATTTTTTTCTTTGTTCATACTTTTATGTACTCTTCTAACACTGTTCTGTACCCTCTTCCTATTTCTGCTTTACTTATTCTTGCTGTATCTCTTCGTTTCTGTTGATGGGGTTTATATTTTCTTTTTAATTTCAACTTGATGTTTGCAATCACTAAACTATGATCCGAGTCTATATCCGCTCCTTGAAAAGTTCGACATTGCTGTACTGATGTTATCCATCTTCTTTTAATCGTAATCATTTCGATCCTGTTCTTGGTTTTCCCATCATTTGATCGCCACGTCCATTTTCTACACTCCTTTTCATCTTTTCATCTTCTCATTTCATTCACAGATCATCATCTCGTGGTCCACAGCAAATTCTAACATTTTTTCACCTCGTTCATTTCTTTCTCCGAAATCATATTTTCCCATAACGTTTTCCCAACCATCATTATACATTCCGACTTTAGCGTTCCAATCGCCTTCAAAAATTAGCACATCTTGCACGTATTGTCTATTGTTTCTATTGTCTCTGTCAGATCTTTGTAAAATAAGTCAATATCCTCATCTGTGCTGTCAGATGTGGGTGCATATATCTGGACTATTGATATGTTGAATGGCTTTGCCCGAAATCGGGCTACTATGATTCGTTCATTAACTGGTTTGTAGCCTAACAGTGCCTCTCGAGATCTTTTGCTAAGAAGGAAGCCAACTCCTACTTCGTGCATGGTGTCATGTCCTGACGATATTACTTCGCATCCATTAATCTCTCCAGATGATGTCCATCTCATCTCTGCCAATCTTAGTATATCCCACCGATATCTCTTCATTTCCTCACGAAGTAGTTCTAATTTTCCTGACATCCACAGTGTACGCACATTTCACGTTCCTACTGATAACAGTTCTGTTAGTGTCAGTTTCTGTTTCTGTTTCCTTTCGGTATCCCACTTTTCGATCCAACCCCGATCGCTCGATTGGTATCGTGGGCCTTGTTTATCCGGGCGACGCCCGAGCCGGCATGTCGTAGCTGTTGATTGTATAGGCATCAGATAACAATCGTGTTTTTTCTTTACGGTCAGAGCATCGACACTCAACTGACCGACCCTCCTCCTTTATCCAGGCTTGGGACTGGCATGAAACAGACCCCTAAGGATCCCATGGCGAATTTGTCCTTGTTTAGGCTACTTTAAAATTTTGTTTGGAATTAATTATGACCAATTTTTTCCCGTTACTTCAAAGATTTGAACTTAAAACCCCACCATTCCTCATTTCACACAAAGCTACATTACATGATAGACTTCATCATATAAAGAAGTGCTCTGATTCCTGCGTGTCCTGTTGTTTGATTAGAGAATTGATAATCACATGTAGTGGTGCACAATTCATTGGTAATTAATTTAGCCTTCCCTCTGTCTTTTTCAGCTCTTCGGGCAATCTTATTTTAGAGAATACCATTTTCTTGCCGTTTGCGTTATACGGAATATCAGATTATCAGCTATATGATGCAGGACTGATGTCAAAGTGGACAATGTCTCCGCTTTGCTACCAACAGACCTGAAGTGAAATAACTTTATTGAATCCATGCTTTGGTCCATGATGGTGATCTTCATCGTTCGGATGCTGCACCACCACCAATCTTCCTCATATCTAGTTCTTAGCCTACTCATAGTGTTCTAATATGCAATAGGTTACCAGATATTGAAATAGATGTTTTGCAACATCTTGCAAAGTCGTATCTCGAAGTTAAACCTTGAACAAATAGAATAACTAAAACAAAACTAATGCGCACTGACTTAAAAGAATCAATTTTACCATGAATTGACTTATTGAAATATAAAAACAAGTCATTTTAAATAGCAAAAAATGAAAAAAAAAACTGCAAAGTAACAAGAAAATCGATTACAACCCCTCACACCTCGATAATTAAAAAATTGCAAATAAAAAAATGGGAAAAATCAGGAAATACTTGAGATTAGTTTGGAGTAAGAAGCAGACATTTAAAAAAATTAAGACTAAGTCTAAATCTTAAACCTTAAGATTTAAAACATTAAGAAAACAATTAACACTATGTTGAGCAAAATACCACTTAGGCATTTTGTTCAACATGAGATTAGAAAGAATACTGGATAACAAATTGAATTTTCTAAACGTTGCTGTCGATTTGCTTTGAATTCCCGAGAGAAAGAATGTAAAACAGCTCACATAATGCTCTTCCAAACATTATAAAGCAATATTTCAGAGATGTCAGAGAGAAGAGTTACTTATCAAAAAGAGTAAAAAAATCTTTTCAAACTTATTTTTAGATAACAGTGGATTAATAGTTGCACTTACTCGTAAGTGCAACTATTATTCCACTTCTCTTAATACTTTAAATTATTTCACTTCTCTGATCTAATAGTCGTCAGCACTCACCTGAAGAAGATGGCGGGCTCTTTAAAACTGAATGGCTGTACAAAATATAAGAATTCGTTTAAAATCTTTGAGAAAAGTAGACGGTTCGTGTAACTGAAATTGAGAAAGAAAACGTTGACGATACTAAAACGAATCATAAGGAGGAAATAAAACCTGGTGGATTATTATTAGAGTATGCGAATTATACGAAACAGATGCGCAGAAAATTAACATTTCACGGAAAGAAAACGAAACCACTTTATTCATGAAAATAATTCGAAACGAATGTCAATAAACAGATCCGGTTAGGTAAAACCAGGTGAGTAAAGCACATCGCAGAAGAGGACAGATGAATTCGCACAACAACAGATAACAGGAAAATTTTTTTTTATAACCCTATAAAAGGATCACCCATTTTAAGAATCTTTATTCCGAGCACTTCATGCTAATCATCTGTTCAAATAAGTGTTCGTTTTTCTTTTGCGTGTTTCTACTTTTCAGTTGAAAACGAAAACAGCTTCATCCTTCTTCCTGGTAGGCAATCATCCCAGCCTTGCTTTTTTTTTTTTTTCTCTGCTTGTTTATTCATTCGGTGCGATATGATGAGTTTTCAATTCAAGGTCATTTAAACTCCAAAGGATTTCAATCACTGTTCTAATTTTTAGTGGTTTTGATTCCCTTTATTTATAGAGAATATCCGAGTTTACTTTAAATTTGACTGCATTTCCAATTTCATTTTAAACAGAATGAGCCCCCCCCCACACACACACTCACTGACATCCCAATAGATGACAGGGATGTTTACGATTATCACAGATCACTAATTTTATTTTATTTTTATTGGAATGCATAAAGACCGAATCAATATTGCAATTCCTAATCACAAGAGTGTGTTGAATGATGAAAAACATTCGAGATATTTCGATGTATAGATAACGTGCTTTTTACAAGACTTCAGATCTTCTAAAAGGTTTATGAAGACCTCTAAAAAGAATGCTGGAAAAATATACGAAGAGAACGAAAATAAATGGAGCCGATTTGGAATGGAATTACCTTATGGGGACAAAAAGTCCAGATCAATACTGTTATGGCTTTTAATTGTATGGGTTCTTCTAAGGTGAATCCACTTCGCTTACTTAAGACAGCTAACATACCTTTTGGTTGGAAGTGAAGCATACAGAAGTAATTTCGCTCGGGACTTGGAAAAGTAAGAAAACTTTTTATTATGTGACTTCCATCCACTTAAAAGTTGTAAACCTATTCAACATTAACAACACGCGTGGGCTAACTAAGGATTTTTGAATATTCATTATTTTTACTTTCAAAACATGGAACTTATTTTAAGCCACTATAGACCTCCAATAAGCAGGGTGGTCTTACATTGGACAATGGAATTCATCCCCACTTTACAGTCACAAAACTACAATTACAAACACTCCTGTCCTCGGCTGGATTCGAACACGCGGCCTGTTGGTGGAAGAGCAGATACACTGTCTACTCCCCAACCAGTCCACCAAAATGAAACGTCAAAAATCTTTACAATGAGGGATTGTTTGTTTGTTTCTGAATAACATTTCCTGTAGCCCAATGTGATAAAGGTTCTGATTGTAGAAAATTCAGGTTTCAGACGATATCTTCAGTTTGGAAACGGAGATCATTATGTTATAAATATTAAAAGGGAAGCGACCAATCAAAACCACCATCCCGGAACACATTAAGTCGGGTACTTACTGTAAATGAAAATAACTGAAGTCAATTTCTACGACTTGTTCATTGAGATTAACATGCGACATACGAGGATGGTCTGGAAAGTTCTGATAAACAGGTAGAACAAAAATGACATAAAAACAATTCACATATCCACAAAAATAAAACTAGTATGGTCTTTCTTGTGGTTATATCAGTTGCTTTAATATCATTTTTGTTCTAGGTGTTTATCAGAACTTTCCAGACCATCCTCGTATGTCGCATGTTAATCTCAATGAACAAGTCGTAGAAATTGACTTCAGTTATTTTCATTTACAGTAAGTAGCCGACTTAATGTGTTCCTTAATTTTTGCACCATCCCGGAACACATTAAGTCGGCTACTTACTGTAAATGAAAATAACTGAAGTCAATTTCTACGACTTGTTCATTGAGATTAACATGCGACATACGAGGATGGTCTGGAAAGTTCTGATAAACAGGTAGAACAAAAATGACATAAAAACAATTCACATATCCACAAAAATAAAACTAGTATGGTCTTTCTTGTGGTTATATCAGTTGCTTTAATATCATTTTTGTTCTAGGTGTTTATCAGAACTTTCCAGCCCCCCCCCCCCCCCATACACGGTCTTACTGAACAGCAAAAGTTGTGAAATGAAATAAAAGAAACGACAATACTAAACTTGGATTGTATCAGACTTATTAGTCTGACTGCCATATTGCTAAGTGTAAGAAGATAAATTTTAGAAAGGACCGAATGAACAAATAATGAGGATTCAAAACTTTGATTACTTCTTAGATGAGGACTTCCCCGATTAGTATATTTTTCTATTATCGGTCAGTTAAAACACGGTCGACTTGTGTTCCTAGTTGGAAATAAATCTGATTCCAAATTCCGCCAAGGTTAAGAGTAATTTTTGGGCCTCATCAATAGGAGCGGAGTTAGCGGGTACAGATGGAGAGCTCGTGTCTTCACGAAAATCGAACTTTCAGAAAACTATCCCATGCGCAGTTGAAGGACATAATATGCGACTAGACACCAGAAATAGACCCACTAAATATAAAACAAATTCCCCTTGCTACTGCAACGAATGGTATTAACACGAAATGTAATCACTTCGAAAATTCATAACAGCGGATTTAAGCACCGCGGATGGGGTTAAGAGTTATAATGCGGAAACCCTGCATTAGAGACCGAACATGATACTTTCCTTCGGGGGCTTCTAATAATAATGGCGATAGTCTTGCACCAGGCAATGAAAACACCTACTATCTAAACACATTAACAGACGTTACCGTGCAATGAGGGAGTTCAAACCTACAGACGGTTCGTTGGAGAGCGACGCCCCATTCAGCTAACCAGGTCGCCAAAACATGATTAAACGTATATCTTAAAACCACTTAACACATTTATAACTCAAATATCTATCCTTACATAAGTACTTTAAACAATAAGCAGTCTTTAAGCCCTCAATGACTTACGGCTATAAATCAAAAACTTAAAATTAGTTTCGAAAGTGATCGAGAACTTTCGAAAATATAAACCTTCGACATGAGTTGCCTTGGTGTTGCGCTGCCTAAAAGACGTAAATTCTGCCCTGAAGCCGTTCGTTTTATTTTCATTAGTGCCTGTGATTAAGAAATTTACTGTGTGTGTTATTGGCTCTCTGAAAACCGACATCCTAGAAGCACTAATGAAAGGTGATGTACCGCCTCCTGAATTTGTCTTGCGTAGTGCAACACTAAACAGCGCATGCCTACGTTTGTACTTTTGTAAGTTTTGATATCTTTCTGATTAAGGTCGCCAAAACATGCTGTTGATATTTTATAGGCAAGCTTGACTTATAAAGTCAAACTTGGCTATAAAATATCGATGATATTTATCGTACACTTTTCTTTTTAACATTATCAACAATAAATTTTGCCCTTTCAACAAAGTTAAGTGCGTCTGCTACTTCTTCGAAGACTGAAATTTCCGAGATCGACTGATTTCGTGGAGAAAATGTAAAGATCAGAAAGCCCCTCCGAGCACTTTGTTAGCAAATTGCTGTGCATTGCGTGTATGTTGATTGGATGAATTGTTGCAAATTAACTTAAGGGAATTCCCTCGTTCGAAGTATTTTACAAAAAAAAGTTGACAAATTAACCTTTCGGGAATATTAAAAGCTTCGCAACGATGAAACGATCGCTCAGCTTTTGCCACGGATGACTGCATTTTCATCAAATATTCATAATACACAACTCGCAATGCTGATTCAGATACGACGGTAAATAATGGCAGTCGTCCATTACTTAATGAGCGATTCTTCCGCGGAAGCGGTAATTAATGCGGAGTACGCGTACTTGCCCATATTAGGCGAACGTGGAAACGTCGCCAATCACCGCAGCTCAACAACTTCAGCCGTTGCGTAATTTAGTAATTGCAACGACGGAGATTAAACTTTTATTTGCGGTCAAATAAAATAGAGCCGTCCGTGTTCGTTGACTCACCCCACTGCAGTTCTGTCGCGATCCAACAGGAAGTGCAAAAGTTCTCCACGGAAACGAAGAAGCGCTTGAACTATCGGAGATGACGCTCCGATGCACTGACGCTGGTCACGATTAGTCACGGTTTGTGTCCGGAAGTTATTGATTTACTCGAACAGCGTTAAATTAAATCCGCTAATGAGCGATCATTCTCTTTCTTCGGATGACTGGTGCACGTGCAAACAACGGGAATTCCTCCCCGAATGGTTTCGTTCACGTTGCAGTTCTGGTGGGAGTGTTCCTGAATCCTTCGGTTTGGTTCGCTCCGAAAACCCAAAATATTCGCAGTTTTGTTGTCGCCAATTTCAAATAGAAAGTACATCCGAAATCAGAAGGAATTGCACGGAAATATCTGGTTGTTTTAATTAATTTCACTCTAATTAGAGTCGATATACAAAACGTTTCTCGAGTGTCTCTTCTACTTCATTAAACGGAAAGCTGCACGTGAATAAGGGGAGTCAGATGCTATCAGTAGGCGTAGTTCTCATGGGCGTTGAGTTTCTTGCAATTATGGTATTACACACACAATAAAAATAATAAAAAAAAAAAACAGCAATGAAGGTAAATGCCCCTAAATTAGGATGAACAGTTCCGAGTACTTGTCCTTCTCTTCGAAAAATGTCATTTTTCTCTAGTTTCTCGTTAATTATGACAATTTTATGAACCCTTTTGTTTTACCTATATATATGTATATATATGTACACACAACACACTCGCCGTATTCCAACGTTTCCGTGTTGTATTCTGAACAATAACACGTGATATTTGCTCTAATAAGAGATAGGAGGAGCATTTCTGAATCCTTTAACTGATTTCAACTAATCTAAGACGAAGGTCCTTTCCCTTCGGATTTCTCAGGTTTTACCTCGCAGAAAACAAACTGAGTTGTAAACAAACATAATTGCAACCTACGGCTGCTTGTAGGATTCACTTTTATTGTTGTTGTTTTGGAATTAAAGTCGAAGCAGCAAGCTATGAGGCCAATGTAATCAACTGCGTGTATTCTTCTGGCCGTTGAGTCTGTTTGCGATATGATAAAGTTAATTGGTAAAAATCATAAGACTATTTTGTCTTATGTGGAGAATTTAATTCCTAAAAGGGATTCTAACCCAGATCTTTCCAACCAAAGGCATCGTCAATACCGAGTAAGACGATTGTATGCGTCCACATCATATTATTCCGGTGTGTATGTGTGTAGCTTTTATTTTGTGTTTGGAATAAAGACACGTGCAATCTCTTTTTGTGGATAATGCGATTCCTCATCACTCCTCTGCTAGTTTTTTAAAATCATCAAAATTTACTGCTACTTTTCAAGAGATTTTTATGGCAATGGCGCCATATAGTAAATTACTCCTGTAAGTAACCGTACTATGAAAATCGTGCTATTGAGAGACATTCGTTAGCATCCATTCCCACAAGGGTTATTCCATGTAGGTTCAGAGCGGAGATGGTATCTGCACGGCTGACCAAATAGGCGTTTCGAATTGTAAGCTAGCAAACACTTAGACCGATGAAAAAAAAGGTGATAAACCTACTTCATGAAAATGTAAGGGATCCATAAATGTGTTCTAATTAAGACGAACTAATTTTCAACATGTCAAAGAATTTATCATTTTTGCCAACTATTATTCTTTTTTTTAGATCCTGCTTTTTATATAAGATTTATACAAAACAAAAAAAAAAAAAACCTGAAGCATCCACTCCATAATAAAAATATGACCATAGTATTGCATTTGACGAGATGCTGCTTTTCTTTTGTTTTCTACTCGGACAGTTAAAGTAACTACCGCGTGGGTCAAGCGGTCCATTTGCAGCCAAAAGTGTGAGGGTTAGATTTTTGCTGTTTATGGAAATCGCACGGTTTTCTTCTATTTGCATTCAGAATTAGAAGCAGACAGCGATACGAATTGTCAATCCCCCATCACAAAGCCCCTCGTCTTCAGTCTGGTACACAAAAGTTAAAGAATTTCTGTAATCTTCAAACGTAGAGGAAAAGGCGAGATGCTTGTAGGAAAGCTGAAGAGAAAAAGGTAACTACGCTAACATGACGAGTGCTGGGAGGAATTAAAATGGAGTTTTGTAGCAAGAGCAGACAGTTGGAATGCGACATGAAAGTCTAGTTACGAAAATAATGTCAACATCTCCGCTTCATAGGTTGGAATCCCACCGTGGGCATGACTTTTTGTGAATATGTTTACCTCGCAGATGGTGAATTTAACTGACTGGTGTGAGAACACCATCCTGCCTATTTTGAAGGCCTCCAGGGGGCTTGAAAACGATCCATTTTTGGGTCACTGAATTCGAGATTGGATTATATAACTCCCGATGAAAGTTTAATGTATGATGGGTTTAAATTCTTTTTTTTGGGCGGGGGGATTCACGCACAAATCTGCCACATAAATTCTCCTACACAACTGCACTAATTGGACACGTGCAATGTAGCTTCAATGCAAGCCACTTTTCTATTAGTAATTTGATCCAGAAGTCTAAGTGCAGTCTGAGTGCAATTAGCTCTCTCTCTCTCTTGGCAAGTAACTCGTTTTTTGAAATAAAAAAAATGCAAGAAAGCCAGTTATCTATCTAGAAAAATGATGTCCAAAGCCTCTCTTAATTGATCGGACCGTCGGATAATAATCTTCATTTGTTTCCCTCTAACGCGACTTATCTCCTAAAATGACGTGGACAAAACTGCGTGAATCATTTAGGATTGGAAAGAAAGATAAGGTAAGCACTTCACTGTGGCCAAGACCGGTTTCAACTTTTTTCGAGGTCTCATCAACCGCGCCAGAAAAAAAAAAAAAAAAAAAAAAAAAAAATAGCCGTTTGGCTTTTCATCTTAGTTATACTATGTTATAATATAATATAGTGACACACCTTTCTGGCAATCGTATAGCAAAAGTATGTAAGTTCTTTTCACTTAAACTCTGATATTTTAGGTCTAGCTACTCACTGATGAGACCTCAAAAAAGGTTGAAACCGGTCTGGGTAGTGACCTCTCCTCATAATGTAAAACAGTACTACATCTCCTAAGAGCTGTGTGTTTTTACATTATGAGAAAATATCAAGAACAGTGAGGGATCTTGCTCCACCTTTGCAACGAGTTGCCGTGGTGTGGCACTACCAAGTGGTCACTTACGCTTGGATACGCTGACAGTTCGTCGGCATGAAACGTTCAGATCGTAGTTTTCGATCTTACTTTCGCTTACTGGCTGAAAAACAATAAGGGATTTTTATCCCCTTAACGAACCTCTTCAATATTTCACTTATTTTTTCCGCCGGATCGCTATCCAAGTTCTTTTCTCTCTCTCTCTCTCTCTCTCTCTTCGAATCCACTTGTGGATTCGAATCCTACGGTGGGTACGAATGTTTATGAATGTCTTCAGGCGTTAGATGACAATGACGCGGCATGAGATCATCACCATCCTTCTTATTAGAGGCTTGAAAAAAAAATCCGTGTTCTGTAGCAACAATCTTAGATTATCCAGCTCTTGGTGTCTTTCATGAGTTGGGTTGACATTTTTAAGGAAAATTTGAAAGATAGTTTCTATTTGAATATCTTAATTAACTGCTAATCCAGGGCTATATAGAAAACCAGGGACCACGAGACTAAATTTTATTTATTGTGTGGCATTTAGATCGTGTAAAATCTATAAAAGCAATGATTGTATTACGTATTTCATTCACTAAAGGAAGCAGTCCCCCCCCCTCTTAAGTGGAAGGTGGACTTCAGTTAAATAACTAAAGTTTCATACAAACACATTTTATTTATTTATTTTTATCTTTTAGGCGAATGATCCAGAAATTTACCTGAAAGAGGAGTCTTCTAACAGTCAGCACAGTTGGTCTCAGGGTGAAGACAGTGGGGTGGATGAAAGTGCAGCGGATACGAACAGCCAGCGTTCCCAGGAAGACAGAGGTATGTGCTGTGCTATGTTCAATCTTTTTAAAGTGCTAGCTGTGGGGAGGTAAAGAGGAAATCCAACAGGTTTATGTGTCAGATTTATTTATACAAATCTAAGGTTCTTATTGGCTTTCCTCGTTATCACACGAGCAACAATGTTTGTTATGCATTTTAAGTCAGTTTGTTATAGTCTTTAGAGTAATTTAAGGCTACAATGACATGGATTCATACAGCACACTACCAACGAAACATCTTTGTATCATTATTCCTAAACACCTTTCTACAGTTTGTTGTGCTAAGAGATTTTTTGTTTTTCTCTTTGTTTAACGCGTAGGTTTTCCACGAATGACTCGCAGTTATCTTAAGAGGATCCAATATATATATATTTAAATTTATTTATTTGTATGCAATAGACCCCTCCAAAATTTCGTGTCTAATACGGGGATCAGGAAGACATGCTTAATGGGGAAAATCCCAAATGCAACTGTTTCTTTGCATTTGGATGAAGAGCGACTACAAAATACACTTTGCATTGTATACGTCCAAAACATATCGAAAATATGAACTGAAACTGAAACATATCTCCAGTTTTTGCTCGTTTATCTAAAGAGACTGACTTGGTTCAGATGAAATTTTGACACTGTTCTTCCACGGCTGTTTTGATTTGGAATTATGGCAAAAATCTACAAGGTTATTGTATTGTGTCTATAAACTGAGTGTATTTCTTTGCTCTTTTGTTAGATCATTAATTCCGCTTTCTTATGAAATCGGCTAATTGATCTTCAGATGGAAAACCCCTTAAAAAAGGTTCATCGCATTTTAGACGAAATTTGAACCAGGTTCTTTCCAACCAAAGGAAATCGCCGATTCTGACTGATCTGCTCCGGAGGCCGATCCACATGTAGTCATACTACGAGATCATCCGGTTCATGCCACTATGACTGTTGTGGCAAAATGCAGAGAAAATGGATTTTCTTTTACATTTCTAAACCTTAACCGAATTAGATGTAAAAGCTTTTGGCATATTTCTTCCAGTTTTTATTTCATTTCATTTCAGTTTTATTATTATTATTATTATTATTATTATTATTATTATTATTATTATTATTATTATTATTATTTACAGTGGGTAATCACTTTCTTATCCACCGCCACTGTTTAGTGAACATAGCGATGGAAAAAAATTAATTGATTTATTTCCGTGAGCACAAATAGCCTTTTCCTTCAGTATTTAACACACTTCTACACAGTAGAGATGAGTATTTTGGGTGGGGTTTGCTCAAAGGAACAGCGTTCACAGAACTCTGAACTGTTTGGAGCATAACGCAATTTATTGCTTAAACCGAACTAGTCCAGCTAACACGAACAGCTATCGGATATGGAGCTAGTAATACCAACGGTCACCAACAGGTAGCGCTCCCAAGACATTTACATTTCTTCCATGAAAATAGAAAAAAAATCAATAATTTTCTAGTTTCACTATTGGATGGGTGTGGTTATAGAGCGGAAGTGATGGATTACGAAGTGTGCTCGCCACATGTTCTGTAACTGTTTTCCGTTTTCCATAAGTTTTCTTTTGCACGCCTCGTTGGTGGAGATTTTCTTCCACGTGTAGGAAATAGGGCGCTCCAGATGGCGTTTGCGTCTAAGGTGATATTGGCCAGATTATTTGGCTTGTTTCGAGCTTAATGACTTTGGTTTATGCATTGCAATAACCAGCAACGTTGCCTGACTGCTCGCAGTTGATGCAAGCCGACTTGGCGCTAGACCCATTTCTGTAATTATTCACCACAAGACTGTGAATTATCTTGAATTAACGGGGTATAACGAATTAGAGAACTAACCGAAAACTATTCTAAGAAATGCTGATTTTGCTTCATTTTCTCAGAATATTTATTTATTCATTACTTCAATTGCTTATGCGCGCATTGAGGGCTAATTTTGGCTTTATCTTTACGATTATCTGTAAATGAAAAAGACGTTATGTCGATATGTTAATCCTGCCCACCCAAAGGCCATAATTTAACTTTTCGTGTACTTTAATTTTATAACGTAATTTAACTTTTTTAGCTCATCCATAACATGGATGAGCTAAAAAATTCGTTAACCCCGCTCTTGAGACAAAACATGGAACTTTTTCAAACCATTTCAGGCCTTCGGTAAGTGGGAAGGTTGCATCACACTGGACGACGAAAATCACCTCCTACCTAAAGACATTTGTAAACATCCACGTGGATTCGAACCTGCAGCCTGTTGCTAGAGAGCGGATAGGATGGCCATTTGGACAACCAAGCAAGACAAAAAAAGGTTCTTAAAAATCGAATGATAATTTCGTTGTCCTAAGTAATATAATGTTGTCCTAAGTGGGTCCGTCTTGCCTTTGGCATTTGGTTTGCAGTTTACATGTTATAACAGTATGTATGGGAAAATACATCAGTTAATCAGTTAATATAATTTAATATACAATCAATGTTGTATACCATCGTAGTCCCATTAATGTGCCATAAGTTTTCTAGTTTTTCGTGGATGGGCTTTCCCATTTTTTTTTTTAATGAAATTGATAAACAAATGATAGATAGCAATGCGTGTACATTTTAATACAGTAATTAATACTTTAACTTGAACGTATTCCCATCTTATAATTTATACTTAAATATATTAAAAGAATGGCTGCATTTATTTCGCTACAAAACTGATTTGAAAAATAGCTTCCAAGAATCTCTTAACTTTTATTCAGTTCTTGTTTTTAATAGTATACCACTGTGTCAATATTTTTTTATTCTTCCGTATATCAATGGGATCTAAACCTTTTCAGTTCTTCCTTGTGATTTTTCAAGTACCTTCACGTATTCTTTTCTTCAGAATAGTTATATTGCAGCACCTGTGCTACACTCACTAATACCAACGTCCTATGAAACATCATGAATGAAACTCATCATAGCATAAAAAGATCATTTTTTATGCTATGATGAGTCCTCTCTTATAAATGAAGGCTTTTCCTCCCCAAACTTAAAAAAAAAAAACCTCGCCTACAATATACAGGTGTCCCTCGCTTTACGCGATTAATTGGCTCTATGAAATAATCGCGTAACATGAAATCGCGTAAAGTGAGTAATTTAGCATGGGTGGGATAGGGGTATTTTCAGAAGGATAAAAAAAATGAAAACTTTACACCTGTGAGCAAAAGAAATTTTAACGAATGAATTATTTAAACTTATAAACAAAGCACATCGTTTCGTCGAGATTGAACACTTGCCGAGGCAAATAACCATGTTCCTGAATTACACTTAGAAATTTTGCTGGAAAGTTCTCAGCAGCAACAACATCAGCTCCCGTAGCCTCGCCCGTCAGCTTGACATTATGGAATCCATATCGCACCTTGAAACTTTCAAACCACCCAGCACTTGCAGCAAAAGATTGTACTTTAGGATCAGGATCTATAGCATTCAAATCATCAAACAAACTTTTCGCTTTAGTCTGGATAATTAAGATGGATAATGGAACAGCCCGTTGATTTTCATGTTCAATCCATTGGGCCAACATCCTTTCCAATTTCTCCATAATTGGTGCCCTTATCTGTGTTATCTTAGTTGTCGAGATTCTCGTCGCACTTTTACAACTTTCTTTTATTTTCTCTGCTTCATTTCTTATTGTTCTTAAAGTTGATTCTGCAATTCGTGTGGCTCTAACTATAAACCTCTTTATAACTTCTAATTTTTCATCCAGTGTTATAGCTTTTCTCTGTTTTTTAGTCTGGGATGTATTTTGATCCCAATTACCTCTTTTTTTTCATAATGTTTGCATTGCAGAAGACTCCAACAATGGAGCTTACTAGTTCTACATCTTCTGTGAGACTGACATACAGCACGATGCCGCCTTTTCAAAATGGTCTATTTCAAAGTGGTCTATCGATGTGAGTCTATTTCTTTTCAAGGGACTAATGTATGCCTCAATGCTTATAAATTTAAAAATGCATAATTTGTGGACAGGAAGTTTTCGTTATGCAAAGAATCGGGTAGTTTGGACTCCGATATAAAATTTTCCCTTATCACATATGCTCTATACCAGGGCTGTCCAACTTTAGTAATTCGAGGGCCGCATCTAGAATAATAAATACAGTACATATGTTAAATTACTTGGAGTAGTTGCCAATCGCAGTAAATTTGAAACAGAATTATCTGTCAATGAACAACATCTGTACTTTGATTTAATGAATTTCATCGTTGAAATTCCACAGAGTGCTTCTTGGTGATTTACGCAATGCATTGTACTGCAGTTAAAATTATTTTGTTTCAACAGTTCACAAAAGCCTCTTCCAGTCCCGTCATAGCTTTGGCCCAATCTGTTACGATACAGGAACATTTATCGAATCCTGTATAGTTCATAACAGAGTTTTGAACTGCTTCGAAAATATCAGTACCTTTAGTAGTCCCATGTAAAGATATAAGACTGAGGAGTTCTTCATTAATAGCCAAGTCCTCTTGAATAGTTCGAACAAAAATGAAAAGTTGACTTACATCTGCTCGATCAGCACCTTCATCCACACACAATGAAAAGTACTCGCATTTTGTTAAATCACACAGCTTTTTTGTTACATATTGATCCATGTGTTGTACGCGTCTTGCGCCGGTGTTGAGATAATGCCACTGTTTCGAACTTCTCAGCTAATTTCGGCTCATTAAATTGTTTTGCTATTTCATTTGCACATTTCTTCACAAACGCACCATCACTAAAAATCTTTTTTTGCTTTCGCTAACTCCAATGCTACTTTGTAAGAAGCGGCAAGGCTTTGTTTAGTGCAAACAAAGTTGCACTAAACTTTGTTTTGCAAAATAACTTGTTTGGTGCATCAATTGCTTCTTATATTCTGCAATAATGGTGCTTCTTGACCCTCCAATATAAATCTCAAATGTTTTACTGTGTAATATAATGTAGTGTCGTTTCACATTATACTCTTTAGGCACTGACAAAACGTGCTTGCACACAAGGCATTGAATTTCATTCTTGCTGTTTGTAATAAAATAGTCTGATTCCCATCGGCTTTGATACACTCGCTTTTCATCTTCAATTTTTCTTTTCTTGTTAGGCATGATTGCTTGACGATAAGTTGTAATAAAATTTATTAAGTAGAAGTAGATTACTCGATATACTAATAATTTGGTGAGCAGCAGACACACCCTCGATTGCTGAACAAACGAACAAAACATCGCGTGCTAACGTTCCCCGTGAGCGCGCGAAGCATGCTCGTTGGAACAAAACAGTGTAAGAACTTTTTTGACACATCTAATATTTGAAAAACGTGGGTATATAGTGATGTAAAAACACCAAATAAAATTGTCAACGTCGAGATTATCGTTTAGTGAGAGAATTAAACTATCTAATACGCATTCGATTCAAATTGTTATTTTATTTTTTCGCTGGTGAAATTTTTTCGGTTTTTTCGCTCGTGAAAATCAAAACCCACAGGCGGGCCTTGTTTTGGACAGCCCTGCTCTATACTGAGGATGGATGACTCCACAGTTAGTTTACGAAGTGTCCACCAAATTGCCTAATATTTATGGTCGCACTGAATCGTCGCGTTTCATTCATCTCCTTCTTTTACACAACTTTCGACCATTGACATTTCCAAATTAAAATAAATCGGTCGATGTTTTCTCTAATCTCAATCCTCAACTTACCTATCGTAGAAGATGGCTTGACGTCCTCATATGAGCTAGCTTACAAAATCTTTTTCACTTCAGAACGGAAATATTAACTCGGCTTTTATGCATTGCACGAAAGGTTATTCCATGCAGGAAAGGGCAACCTGTCGGGTTGTCCTTTAATTCAAGAAGATTGCAGCATTTAATCTTTCATTATCCAATAGAATGAAATGAGCACTTTACTTAAAAAAGAACAGCTTCAATAAAGATAGAAACACTGTATATCGCTGCTGTTGCTAAGATAAGATAATGTACCCAACAACCCGGCTTTAAAATATATATCAAGAAATCCTCTGCTACCAAGCACGAAAACCATTTGTTTGGCTGAAGGACCCTGATCCCATGCGGCCTGGGGCACTTTCCCACTCACGCGAAAATTGAATGCTTGCCAAGAAAATATATCCCAAGTTCAAATGGCAGTAAATTTGACAACTTCGTATAAAACATCCTTTTTTGTAAAATGAATTTAATATGCATCCACTAAGTACAGTAAATTGATTTGCACAGCTTAAATAAATTATAGCACGATTAAACCTGAAGAAAACTACTTTTTACAGGACATGTAAGACTTTATTACGCAAATCCCAACTGGATTGCGACTGCTACAAGCTTACACACACACGCACGTGAGAGATTAGATAGGCGAAGGTTAGATTATTCCCCTCTGGGATCTGACGTGTTATAGGAGATGACTTAATCATCATTTTGTGCTATCTTGGACGCTTTTTTTTCACTCCCTCCTGTCCACCGCATATTTATAACCAAACTGTGCTTACTTACGGAACTTCAACCTTTGCTTTCTACTTCCATAATTTAATAATTCCGTAATTCCATAACTTTCAACTTCCATAATTTCGGACTCCGCTGAAGTCCGGCATCGTGCAAAATGCGTGCGAAATATCATCTAAAAACAAACCTTCAAAACTTTATAAACAGTTTAAACTAAACTAAAACTGTTTAAAGCGCACGTCAATGGGCTTTTCATTACTAGTTGAAGGAAAATGATTTCTCATAAAGCAATGCGAAGAAATAACAAATTAGCAGAAGAATGAAGATAAACGAAGCGTATCCCAGCAAAAGGGAAAGAAATAAAAAAAAAGGCACTTTGTAACTTCAGATTGTATTGTGTGAATTCTGCGAAGCCGATGATTATGACCCAACAACGTAAGGCAAATTTTCATTCTTTAGTTAGCCTTCAGTTCACGATTGGTTGATAAAAAATTTATTTTTACATCGTGATTCCGTTTTTATTGGAAAACTGACTAGAATGATAAAATTATTTTATTATTTATTTTCTTAACTAACAACGGATGCAGTCTTTACTTTTTTTTACAAACTTCTGTAGTGCTGACTATAATTAAAAAAAATCTCGGTGTTGAGGGTCATTATTAAAATTTGCCGATTAGTTTCAAAACAGGACTATTTTGCTAACAACATTAACCAACTTTTGTCATTTTGCAATGGACATGCCAAAAAACGGCTTTACAGATAGCTTCGGCTGTTGTGATAATGATTTAGGTTACTATATCACGATGTGGTTATGAAGCTCAACATTTCGTAATTTGATTGGCTACTATCATTATCAGCACAGCCTGTTATACCTTTTCCATTGAGTAATTTGCTTCTTTGCTGGTATTGATAGCGTAGCTAACAACGGATGCAGTCTTTATTTTTTTCATTACAAACGTGTGTAGTGCCTGACTATAATGGGAAATATTGCAAATAACAACAAATTAAGAGCGAAAAGAATGGTTTGATTGAATGCAGTTTAAGTATGACCCCCTTCTCTTCCCCCCCCCCCCACAAAGCTCATGAGAATATTTTTTTATTAGGCTCAGGAGATGACGAACCTCTGTGATTCTTTAAAATATTTTTATTATTTTTTGTCTATCAAAACCATTTACGTTATGGATGACATCCCTAACCCAGCTGAGGAATTCATTCAACAATAAACAAACCACTGATGGTTGGTTCTCTCCGCAAGCAAAAAGGACTTCTAGTATGACTTTCTTCGCGCCTTTTAAGTAGTAAATGCACAAGTAAATTCGGCAGGTTTGCAATTTCGCACTCTTTCCATAATCTTTCGAACTTATACAGTTTAAAAGATGATTTGTAAACATAGCCTCCTTGATAGTAATGAATATTTATTACCTTCTATTTAATAGTTCAAGTTTATATTAGTACACTCTAAGTTATAAAAATTAAGTGAATATTAAATCCAGCATTATTTCAAAGCCGAATACGGAAACTATAAAAAGTTTCGTATGAAATTTGACCAGAGAGCTTACGGGAATACACACGCCGATATTCACGAGTTGCCCTAGTCGGACTCAGCATGGTATTCAACTTCCAATTCAGCGTGGTATCAATGATACCATATGCTGAGTTGGAAGCGCAGGGAACCAAATGCAGGTGTTACTCGCAGTGAACGACACACCACGCGACCTCTACCGAACAAATGGATGGGTGTATCGAAGTGACGGATTCCTCGTGAACGTCACATACCACGATACGTAACCAAAACTATGAAATTCGGAGGTGAACTCCGGAGGTGAACATTGAACTCCGAGAGTATCTGAACATTCTGGACAATGTAATGTTTCCTACTTTCTCGCGTTTCTACGGAACTGACCATTGTCGCTTTCAGCAAGACAATGCACCCTGTCATAAAGCTGTTGCTGTAACTGCGTGGTTTGTGAACACGAACGTCATCACACCTGAGAGGCCTGCACAGAGCCGTGATCTCAATCCTATTTGCTGTGGGATGAAATGGAGCATCGAGTGAGGTCAGAGGACATCCGCCCCACAGTCCAGGACCTCATTACATGCCTACAGGAAGAATGGTCCTAAATTCCCACTGATTGCTATCGTAGAAAGTATGTCTCGTAGGATTACTGTAGTCATCTCAGCGAAAGGAGGATCTACATCTTATTAAGTGGCACCCTGGCTGTTTGTTCCTCACACTATGGTGTCCGTTAACCTCTTTCCAAGCAGTGGATGTCAGAAATATTAAACTACAGCCTAAGTGTATTTGGTTAGTAATGGTAATCTGCTGGCGACTTTGCTAAGTTAGCAGAGTGATTCTGGAAAAACTGAAAAAACAGTTGCTGGCAATGATTTGAAGATTAAGGAACAGCATATCCTGGGTGTAGCTGTTGTTGGTATCCATGAAGGTAAAGATTGAATTCGCCGAAGATAATAAATGTGTATTCCTTTCAACAGCACTTATTAGTGACGGTAGGTGGTCATAAAATATACTGGTATTCTGTGGGAAGTTTTCATTATCGAGACCACATTACAATATTAATAAGGAGTTTATTAAAAATAAACAATTAAAACCCGACAAGTTTCGTACGTCGTAAGACTTATATCCTCAGGGTGGTACATGAAAGTTTTACATAACAAAAGCCTATTAACAATTAATTACAGGCATTAGTCTTAAGTCTTACTTAAGATTAATATGTGTCGGGTTTAATTGCTTATTTTTAATAAGCTCCTTATTTGTAATGTGGTCTCAATACCGAAAACTTCCCACAGTACTGCTTAACTACAGAAACCTACGTGTGTATATACTGATATTGTCTAACGCGGATTTGATAGATAGCACATATGGTTGCATGTTTGAGTTTTAGGAGTAAAATGTTTACTGCTATTTCAAACATTTTAATTTTATTTTAATGCACAGAGTGCGGAGTTTTGTTGAATATAAATAAAAGTTTGTTTTAAATATTAATTTCACTTTTTCTGAAGGTATGAACCTGAATAAATAACTTAGTTAATATAATCGATCATATGCAGTTCTGAACAGCCATCCGAGATTATCTGTTATCTCAAGGAAATCGGATTTCTCATCTCACTAAACACACAACCCGACCCGGGAACAAATCTGTTAGTTTTAGTTGTTCTGATCGTAATTCCAAGCGATCCAGTGCAACTAAAACTAACCGATTTGTTCCCTGGTCGGGTTGTGTGTTTAGTGAGATGAGAAATCCGATTTCCTTCAGACAAACACTCTGCCATCTCTACGAGATCGACTAATCGTCTTCAGATGAGAATGTATTAAAGATCACTCGCATCTTACATGAGATTCATCTCTTTTCAACAAGGTTTAATGCTGGCCAATAAATCAGTTATAATGTACAGTAAACGTTATATTCAGTGAAGTACTCTTGTGATAATTTCCTTTTCTTGTGGCGTATCTTCATACGTCACACAAGAAAAGGAAATTATCACGAGAGCAATCCTCATTTTGAATGACTGAAATGCTTGGGATGCTCTCTCAGTAATAAAAAAAAAAAGAAGTAAAACCCTCTGAATTAATATAAGCCATATAATCATCAGTTATATCTGTAGTAGCCAAACAAATCCAATGGCAATAAAGTTCGCCATGCAAATAATTTCTACTAAGATTTGATCGGTAAGCGATTATGGACGACAGATAGTCAACTTTCAATTTATAAACAGTTCAATTAATAAGAACAAATAGTTATTATTAATGTCCCCCAAATTATAGACAAAACTTTAAAAATTTGGTGTAGCTGATATTCTACGGAATAAACATGTTTCATTCTTTACATTTGTTTCCCTTTGTATTGCTTTCATTATTTTCTGAAAATGAAGTGCAGTTCAAAACGTTCGGTATTTATTTTCCAGTCACCACGCCAGACAGTTCCCCCGAAGAGCCACCCCATGAAAATTCTGCTCCTTTTCTTCCGCCGTTGCCCACCGCTGTGAATGTCGTCCAGCAAAGTTCTCGCCAGCGAAACATGGCTCTCTCCATGGCAGCGAACAGAGCAGAAAATGAACTGAGGAAAAACAGCAAGTCGACCGGAATTCGCTTTCCTCGTTCTCTGAGAGCATCGCGCGCCAACAGACGGTCGTACTGGGAGGAGAACGACAGTAACGACCAAGAGGCGACATTCCAATTGCAACAAACAGAACCCACAGGACTTCATAGGTAAGCTTCGTCATTGCCGTCACTTTAACCGCTCTTCTAATTATATAATAGTTAACACAAGAATATCTTGAATTACACTGACTCAAGAATTGAGAAAAAAATCCAGGGGATAGATGTTTCCTTGTCCATAATTATTGCGTTCACTTCTCATACGGGACTTTACCTTATACACAACCCTTTGTATTTTTTCCGTCTCCGTTTTGAAGAAATGTGACTTAACTCCACTGATTCAGGATGTGTTTGCAAATTTCGACCACTCTTTACCGGCTGTTTGGTTATTCAGATTATGCAAAAGCAAATCAGATGAGCTTGTTCTTAGTTGAAAAGCGCCTATAAGCATTTTCATCCATCGACAAGAAGCGAACCCAAGTATGACGATGTCTTTGCGTTTCTTAAGCAAAGGACATCATCGCATCTTTAATCCTAGCCAGCCGCACAATTTAAAATCGACCTATTTTCAGTTTGTGCGAGGGGCCTTCCAGCAGAGTTGAAGAATAAACTATTACATGACGGACTGTAGAGTACATATTTCATTTTATGTATTTTAAGATAAAGCTTGTTCAAAATAATATTTTGCTTCAGTTGGCGATAGTTTATTTAAACTTATTATTAAAATGACTAAAATAAAGCGAGAATTGTAGCTTTTCAGCGTAATGAAAAACAAACGATGCACAGGGAGAAAGAAATTATGCAACTTTTATGGACAGGAAAATTAAACTTGACTTTACATAATGGAACCTCCTTCTTGAATGAGAACCTTCCTAATAAATAGGTTTATTTTTTTATGACAAGCTGCTAAATCAGTGTACCTGGGATGCATGGTTCTTTTTAGTGTTCGTTAGCTGGAATGGCAAAGCCTCCCCTCAAGAAGTAAAGACATTCTTGCTAGCAGGCAGTCTGGTCTACTAATTTAATTTCAGTTTGAAATCAGTAGAAAGAGTTGCTCTTTAAAAAATATTCAGCCTCTGATTGCTCCAATAAACAGTTCGGGTCCGCGTGTAGAGCCAGAAACATGTCTGAGGAGGACGATGTGTTTTTCTCCAAAGTTAAGTGTGACAATGAAGTGACTAATCCTAGGCGCTTATAACTACACTCAGTATTTTTAAAATTCCTTTCTAGATAACATGTTATTATTACATAACACCTCCCGGGAGTCCAAAGACTCATCAAGGGAGGGCACCTACTCTAGAACTCTCCGTCTCCACCACCCGCAACTACCTTCATCATCTACACCAACGCCATCTACCGCCGACCATTACCACTAGTATTTGCACAGACAATCACAAACATCCATGCGCATGGCGGGAATCGAACCCGCAGCTTTTTGGCAGGAGAGCGGATTCGCTAACTACTCGGCCAACCAGGCCGGTTATATTCCGATAAAGTATTAAGGACTATATTTGATAAATTTTACAACATTAAAAAAATATCGACAGGCAAACACCACACTGTTCATGCAGATGGCGACATTAAAATCGCAGTTACACAGCTCAACACAGTGCCAAATTTTCATAGATTTTATGATAAATCTCCATGAAAATTTCGGTCGTTAACTGTCTCAACAGTAAAGTTTCATAATGTTCTTAGTTTTTTTTTTTTTTTTTTTCCATGTGAACACACCCGCCAAAGCTGCATTTTCGTACTTGTCGTACATTTTAGTATTGTTGGTGGACTAAGGCTTAGTGAGTTTGTGAATCCCGTTGTAGAGAAGAAACATGGTACTCTTTCAATCCATTTCTTACTTCTGATGAGCTGAGAGAGGTTTTAGACAGATACACCATCCAATCTACCAACTTCGCCGGCAGATTTATATAAATCAATTACACGCACGAGCGGTCATCTGAAGACATAAAACACGATATTGTCGGGTGTAGAAAGCGATTACAGAGAAGAAAAGAATGTTTCTATAAGAGTCGAAGGTTGGATGGGATGGAGAAAAAACGGAAATGGTGAGGACTATTTCAAATGAGAGGTATGAGGAACGAAAAAAAGCGGATGTGACGGTTGGTGAGTTGAACTAACCGGTATACGGATGTTAGCCAAGACTTTCCCGTATTCGTACATGATTAAAGAAATGTGGAGGAATACTGGTGGTCATTTCACTGGTGAAGGGTCCATGGAAATATTTATAGAAAAAGACAGTGTGGAAACAAAGACAAACGTATGTAGGAAAGCGATTGGTTGGAGTTAGTGAGAGAAAGGATTCATTCTTCTATTATCCGAATGGTTCTTATAGATACGACTTGCATTCTGAGAGAGCATTTACTGTGCCATCTCCCAGATGTGAGAACAATATTCAGGATTTTAGAATATTTTTTCTCTATCAATTACTTATGGCACAATAGTAGTTATGTAGCTCCGTGGCGAAGATTTAATCGGGAGGTTTAATTCCTCCCTTATCAAGAAGTAATTAAATTCATCCTCCACCCTCGACATGGTTTGAACTGCTTTATAGCCAGTGTGACTGGCTTTGTTTTGTCAACTTGTGACGTCATGTACACGTGATGATTGTTTTTGTATCGGTTGGATTGGTTTTGTTTTGCGCATCGTTTTCAGCGTAGTTTTAATCGGATCTAGCGCTATGGCGAAGATTTAATTGGGTCAATGTGTGTATGGGGGGGGGGGGTTAATTTCCCCTTATCAAAATGAGAACTTTTTGATTATTAAAAAAGGAGAAATTAACAGAAATCATTGTCGAAATAAAAAAGCAAAAAACAAAATTCTAATGCAATTATTTAAAAATAGATACCAGAAAACTGACTATTTCAGAGAAATTAATTTTATTGAATACATGCTTCAAAAATACACTATACCGTCTAAATAACATATCACTAACACACACATTTGTAATTCTCCAGTCTCTAGGTTTCCTATGAAAGGTATTTTTTCTTCTTTTCTAAAATGGGGTACTAAAGGTATTTTTATTATGGTGCATATTATTTGGACAATAAAACAAAAAAAAAACATACAAAGATTAATAACAGCAGAAATGAAGTTTATGAGAAAAACTGCAAAGTATACCCTATTTGATCACAAAAGAAACGAAGAAATTATGAAAGAATTAAACCAAGAACCAGTAATAGAAAAAAATTAAAAAATATAAACATACATGGATGGAACACGTTCAAAGAATGAAAACAAAGATTACCAAAACAAGCCTTAAAGTACAAACCATTAGGAAAAAGAAAACTAGGACGTCCTCTAAAACGATTCAACGATGACTTCTAAGGTCTGAACAGGCCATGCTAGGCCTAAATCCTTAATACGCGTGATGATGATGATGCATATTATCTATCAACAAAAACATATGAGCTTCATTTTTACAACCGGAGTTCGATATGTTTTCATTTAGGTTCATGAATATCGTCAAGAAACACCCATTAATGTTTGAAAGTCCCATTAATCGAGGAATTGTGATCGACTTTTCTCCAGACAGTACACTACGATGTCAGATGTGTGAGGAATGTATGAACATATTTCATACAACAGACTGTTCTGAAGGGGTGGGGGGGATAACATGGTTTTGGGGTTTTTTTTGTGCATTTTTTTTAGAAATCATTTTGAGAGTAGTGATTACTCACATGGCTTTTTGTCTTTATCTATATTAAAATCTCATATTTTTAAGGCTGTCCCATATGCAAGCTTCCTTTTAGAGATATTCGATTTTATGGGTTTCCTTAAAAAAACTATCATTAATGGGGATTTTTATCCCTAAAGCAAACTGAGGTTCGGTTAAATTTCCTGTGTACATGGTTTTAACTGTCTTGTCTTTCCTCAGTTTCTTGAAAGCTTTTAGGGTAATATTCTACGGGGGGTAGTTTCCTTTATTAAAAGTAATTTAATTCATCCCCTACCTCTTCGTAATTTAAGGGATAGCTAGAAATATGTACAGATCATTAAGCATCAGGTAAAATAAGTTTCCATCTAATTGGTTACAAAAAGAAAAAAAAAACGTAAATGAGTAGGAGAAGATGGAATAATCTCCAAACTGCATAAATTTGTTGGAAACATTTCCTCAGAGGTTATTAATTTTTTAAATAAAATATATTCAATTCGACAGAAAGGACTAAAGTATACTAATGCAACTATTTAAAAAATAGATACAAGAAACCTGAATATTTCGGATAAATTAATTTGATAAAGTAAAAATAGATATAAACATTATTTGATATGTTAAAAAGAATAAACAGACAGTATGCATATTATTTTATTAGAGGCAGTAGAGAATATACAGTACAAAAATAATGAAATAAAAATAAATGAATAAATATCTAAAAACTAATATTAAATCAAGGTATTAAATATGTTATCCTCTATGTCCAGATATTTTAATATTTATAGTAATGCAACACACATTTCGATTAAAACTACTTACAGAGAAAAGACAGACTTTAATTTAGAAACTGACTCCTGTTTATAGATTATCCAAAAACATTTTGTAAAGTAAAAAAAGATATATACATTATTTAATATGTTAAAAAGAATAAACAATAGACCGCTTCGTAGATGTTAAATTAAAGAGATAGCTAGAAATACGTACAGATCATTAACCATCAGGTAAAAATAAGTTTCCATCAAATTGGTTACAAAAAGAAAAAAACGTAAATGAGTAGGAAAAGATAGAATAATCTCCAAACTGTATAAATTTGTTGGAAACATTTCCTCAGAGGTTATTAATTTTTTTAATAAAATGTATTCAATTCGACAGAAGGGACTAAAGTATACTAATGCAATTTACAGAATATATACAGTACAAAAATAATGAAATAAAATAAATTAAAAAATATCTAAAAACTACTATTAAATCAAGGTATTAAATATGTTATACTATATCTCCATTTTTAATATTTACAGTAAATGCAGTGGAGCACTTAAAATAACTCAGGTATAGAAACTTCCCAGATAAATAAAATAAATACGTTATTATTCGTAGATGATTAGTTAATAATATCAGATAAGGAAGACCATTTACAAAGAGCAATATATCTTGACAAAAAACAAAAATAAACATTTTTTTGTCAAGAATAAAGATAATAATATAATGAAATAAGTAAAAGCAGAAGAGGTAGCCAGAGACGAATATATGGACCAAAAACATGGTGGGTTGGCATTCCCAAGATGAATTTTCCACGACATTCGAAAGTTCTTTGCTAATTTTATATTTTTATGAGACTTTTTGTGGTTATGAGACCATCGGTACTTTATTAATATAATCCTGCCAACTAGTTTCGCTGGCGACTGTCTAGCTTTGTCAAGGCTTAACGGCACACACACACACAAAAAAAAAAAAAAATGAGAGAATACAGAAATGTTGCTAACTGTTAAGCAGTTAATTTTGAAACCATCCGTGACAATGCGTGCATGTGTTGAGAAGCTTCAGTCAGTATCATGGATACGTGTTGTATGCACACTTGTTACATGATTTTTCGCGTATTGTAGTTCCGTTAAACTGAGAGTTGATTAAGTTTTTCCATATATCTTTCAGTATGGCACCCTGATTTCTGTTGAGGTTGTTACTCGTTCTTAATACCACTGCCGCTCACAATACGCGAAAAATCATGTAACACATGTGCATACAACACGTATCCATGATACTGACTGAAGTTTCTCAACACATGCACGCATTGTCATGCATAGTTTCAAACTTAACTGCCTTACAGTTAGCAACGTTTCTGTATTCTCTAATTTTTTTTTGCGTGTACCGTTTTTTAAGTATTTTAAGAATTTTTAAGTATTTTATGACCAAATATGTATAATTTAAATAGACAGATGAAACACAAAGTACGGTGCCTCGAAAAAGAGAAATTCAGGAAGGCTAAGTTATTGAACCACCTTACATTTCTGAAGAGATGCAGAGATTTTTCAATCATACCTTAATCTTAATAATTAAAGGATATATTCAATCTAAGCGTGCCAAAAGTATCTACAACAAAGCTTCTTTGACGCTAATTCGAGAAAGGATATAACACATCAGGTATGAACTAAATATTTTTGACTTTAATTGCTGGAACCATTTTGACGATATTTCAAACAGTTTAGACTACACCACCCGGAACAGTATAGCCCACATGTTACAATTTAGCTATGAGAAAACTTTCCAGTTAAGCAAGGTGAACCAAATTAAAAAATTTGAAGAACTGTATAAAAAAAATATAATTCTTATAACAACCTCAGCATGATCTTCAACATGTCGGATCACGGCTTACCAAACAAGAATCCGACATCCTAAAGAAAGGTTTAAACTTCTCCATCACCCCTAATTTCATTCCAAAAATAGACTTCATTTGTGGAATTGAAAAAGGCCCCCGTCCTCTCCCAGAAGCTGCAGCTAACGATATTCGATTCCAGACCACGATTATCGTTGCAACAGCAAAACAACCCAAACAGAACACCACTCCATACGATAGGAAGGCCATTCGTAACTTACGAAACAACAAAGAGATAATGATTACTAAAGCTGACAAGGGGAACTCCACAGTCATTCTAAACTCAAAAGACTATTTCACTAAGATAAACAATCTCCTGTCGGACAGTTCTACGCATAAAATACTAAAGAAAAATCCTATCATGACAAACCACCACGAAACAAACCTGCTGATCAGAAATATAACTGGTTGGTCTGAGGAATTAAAAAGAAAACTGAAATCCGCACATCCCATAACTCCTCGCCTTTATGCTGTACCCAAAGTGCATAAGGAGGGTGTTCCACTGCGTCCGATTGTAGATGGCAGATCCTCCCCTACATACCTATTGGCTAAACACCTTGCCAACTTACTAAAAGGAAAAATTTGACAAACAGAGTCCTATATTAAGAACGCTCAACAATTTGTAGAGAAACTGAAGTACGTCAAGACATCACAAATGGACATAATGGCCAGCCTGGATGCAGTATCTTTATTTACGAATGTTCCAGTGGAGGAGGTCATTAACATTGTTAAAGATCTCTTCCCTACAGACATTACACAGTTGTTCAATCACTGCCTTAAATCAAATTTCTTCAAAGTAAACAACACAGTTTACCAACAATTGGAAGGCCTAGAAATGGGTAGCCCACTGTCACCACCTTGTGCAGATCTATTCATGAAAAAGTTGGAAAATGAAATTTTTACCAAAATTACACCTAAACCATCGATATGGTGGAGATACATTTATGATATTTTCATCGTTTGGAATGAAAACATGGAAAACCTACAGGTGTTTTTAGAGAGAATAAACTCTCTTCACAACGAGATGAAATTTACTCTAGAAGTTGAAAAAAAAACAGACAACTCCCCCTTCCTAGACATCCTGGTGAAAAGGCAGGAGAATAATTTTAAGCTTTCAATATACAGAAAACCTACAGATACTGGACGTTATTTACATTTTCTTCCAACTATCATAGATCACAAAAACAGAGGATCATTCACATATTACGGAACAGAGCCAAAACGTTTATTTCAGACGAAGAAGAGGTACAGACAGAACTTTCTCAAATTGCTGTAACACTATCGCAGAATGGTTTTCCTACAAACATCATCAACAAGTTCCTGTATAAAGACAACCTCCAACAACAAGGAACTGTCACCCAGTACGGTTCAACAATAGTTATCTCTTATGTAGATTCAGTCTCTTCAAGATTAGCAAGAATGTTAAAATCTCATAACATCAGAGTGGTATTTAAGCCTACCACTACCATCAGAGAAGTATTAAGATCTCCTAAATACAGTGTACCATTTTTCAAATATCCAGGTGTTTATAGAATTCCATGTACGTGCGGCCTTTCATATATTGGGCAAACTTCAAGAAGCCTGGAAATCAGACAGAAGGAGCATGTTGGGGATGTCAATCACAACAGGACAGTCTCCTCAGGCTTAGTACATCACTTTGAAACTTCCAACATGCAATTGACTGGGAAAATAGCTCTATGCGTATTTGGATGATGATTACGGTTAGAGAAGTTTCAAGGAAGCGGCAGTGGTATTAAGAACTGGTAACAACCTCAACAGAAATCAGGGTGCCATACTGAAAGATATATGGAAAAACTTAATCAACTCACTCAGTTTAACGGAACTACAATACGCGAAAAATCATGTAACACGTGTGCATACAACACGTATCCATGATATTGACTGAAGCTTCTCAACACATGCACGCATTGTCACGGATAGTTTCAAACTTAACTGCTTAACAGTTAGCAACGTTTCTGTATTCTCTCATTTTTTTTTTTTTTTTTTTTGTGTGTGCCGTTCAGCCTTGACAAAGCTGGACAGTCGCTAGCGAAACTAGTAGGCAGGATTATATTAATAAAGTACCGATGGTCTCATAACCACAAAGAGTCTCATTTTTAAGTATTTTATGACCAAATATGTATAATTTATATTTATATTTTATAAAAAATCGAGTAAAAAATTCAAGTAGACTTCTAGCAAAGCATGCTTTAGACTTTAATTAGAGAGAAAAAATTCGTACGCAACTGACAATCGCTACTCTCGCAACTGTAACTGTTCACACAACATATAATTGTGGAATTTGTACGGTGTTTATTATGAATAAAACTTGATTTTTAATACTACAACTGAGAACGGAAAAATGGTAGAAAACACGCTATTCACACATGTAATGATCATTTGGGATAATAAACACGCGAGTGCATTAGTTCTAGTCACCAGAACATAAAAAAGCAAAAAAAAACAAAAACAAAAGGAGACTATTAATTCATAGTTTTTCTTGCATTAGAAACTGTGAGGGTAGGACACTTACTTTCTTACTGTAGAAAATATTACTGCTCCCCGAATCAGATATGATGGAAATAGTTCTTGTTTTTATTGTTATTAATTTGTAAAAATATTCTAAGGGATCCAATACAGTCGTTAAAGAAGAGAACTGTTTGATTATTATTAAAAGAGAAATTAACAGAAATCGTTGTCGATAATCTATTCGTAGCGTCAACTTCTTGTGAATTTAAATAAAATCAAACAGGTATGGATACACATCTTTTCACATCCCTCAATAGTTTAAATTACAAACTATTAATACACACTTTTATATGAACATAAAAAAGTAAAAAACAAAAGGAGATTATTGATTCATATTTTTTCTTGCATTAGAAACCGTGAGGGAAGGAAACACCAACTTTCTTACTGTACTCTTCTGTCGGGGGCGGGTCGAATCGTCCATGTTTCCATAACAACAACCTCCAGGAGTCTCGGTTTCTTACTTGGCTGGTGATGAGCTGTCTATATGTTTGTAATCCGGAGTTGACCTTTATTGATGTTATCCATTTAGTTCTTAGTCTTCATTTTTTCCCTTTTAATCTTGCATACAGAGCAAGGTTGGGTAGCTTTCTGATGGTATTCTCTCGACATATCCATACTACTGAAGTTGTCTTGTTTTGATCTTTTCTATTAATGATTCTGTATATATATTTTAGATCTTGTCTTGCAGTTTTATTTGTTTTCTTTTCAGTCCATTTATTTTTCTGAGATTCATACCTCTGTCTTCTTGGGTGTCCAAGTTTCCGAAGCATATACAAAACATATCCCTCTTGACTTTATACAGGGTGTTCGGGATAAATTTGACAGTTTCGTAAGGAAAAAGAAAATCTTCTTTGTATCTATTAAATTTAATGAATTGACAAAAAACATTACAGGCAGAGTTAATTACAATACTATCAACAAGATTTACTCAAATTAACCACCATTAGCATCGATCACAGCTTCAATTCTGCTTCGGAACCTCGAACAAGCTGATGCTACAGTCTCCCTGGGAAGGGCCGCAAAAACTGTTTTAATTTTATCCATTAACTGGGCTTTTGTATTACTGGAAGTGCGATTGGTGTCTTTTTCAACTGCGCCCCATACAAAATAATCCATGGGGTTAAGGTCTGGGGAGTTTGGAGGCCAAACATTTGGACTGGTGAAGTCGTAGAAATTTTCAGACAACCATTTTTGACTTTTCCCAGAGGTGTGGCAAGGGGCCGAATCCTGCTGCCATACATACGGCCTACCATTGGCTACCCTTGTTATCCAGGGCTTGACTACAGTTAGCAACTCCACGAACAAAGCCCGAATTCCAATGCCAGGGTTCTTCAACACCTGTTCCTGCAGATTTGCGAGGAATTCTGCTGTACGAACGCAATCAGATCGTCTGCTAGGGATCTTTCTTCTTGCTACATCCTCGTAGTCACCATTGCAAGTCTCTAGTTCATGCCTGATTGTTTTTACTGTATTCAGGGAGCATTGGGCAGCAGTCGTAATATCCTTATTTTGATGGCGGGCACGAATCATCATGATACAAGTTATTCTCTTCCATGATTCAGGTGGGTTCCAGCTATCCATCCTTTCTGACATCTTGTATATGAATGAAGAAGGGTCCAAACTTTTAAATGAAGAGAAGTGTGTGTTAATACATGTAACTTACGGAAAAATATAATTAATTATAAATATGTCAAATTTATCCCGAACACCCTGTATATAAAATTTTACCACTGAGGATTAACTTCTAAACAGTCTGTTTTCATTTATACTACATTCAGAAATATACCGAATTCGTACAAACAACAAAATTTCAAAACTAAGCGTAAAAAAAAAGCTTTTAAAAGAAATAAGGAAACTGACACCCCCTAGCTCGCTTACCGCAAATGTTTTTCAAGATAACTGACCTATCTGAGATCTCCCCTAATGAACGGGGGAACTAGTTGTAACAGCCCGTTTTCATCTGAACAAGTAAAAACAAGATAATTCTTTCAGAAATATACCTTGCTTCTCAGACTAAACACAAAAAAGCTTTTTAAGAGACCTAAGGAGAACTGATAATGGATCATGAACTCCCCTCCCCCCTCCCTATTTTTATAAGTGAAATAACGGCACATATGTTCTCATAAAGTAAGGTGAAATCTTTTTCCTATTGAAGCTTTGGTGTCCTAATTGTTTGTTTTACGCAGTTGGCAAATGAAAGTCAGTTGCAGGTGTGAAGATTAAACACTTCACGAAACACCCTTACTATTTAGAAAAGCTGTATTGGAGAGCCATCATATAAGAAAGGAATTTTTTTTTTTAAGAAAATTGATCACTATGGTATTTGGAGAGGGAGAAATATTGAGACATCCATGGAATCTGATAGAATGGTACCGAGAATTTTATCCAAAGAAGATAAAAAATAATCAGATAATTCTGAATCCGAAACTCTCTGATGGGTCCTCTGCATCCTGTAATAATTAGGTTTTTTTGTTGTTGTTCTATTCTGCTTTTCTATTTAAATTTATTTAGATAAGTGACAGACCTGCAAAACATTTTAAAAAATTTTAAAAACCGACCGCGATCGTTTTTTTAAATTTTTTAAAAAATATACTGAAATATGTTCATATTTAAAAATATAAGAACTTTCAAATGTCGTGGAAAATTCATCTATACACGTTTGTTTATTTATTATTATATTATTATCTTTATTCTTGACAAAAAACAAAATTTCTTTTTGTTTTTTGTCAAGATATATTGCTCTTTGTAAATTGTCTTCCTTATCTGATATTATTAACTAATCATCTACAAATAATAACGTGTTTATTTTATTAAACCCAGAAGTTTCTATACCTGAGTTATTTAAAGGGCTCCACTGCATTTACTATAAATATTAAAAAATCTGGAAATATAGTATAACATATTTAATAGTAGTTAATAGATAGTAGTTTTAATAGTAGTTTTTAGATATTTTTTCATTTATTTTTATTTCATTATTTTTGTACTGTATATATTGTATTGCCTGTAATAAAATAATACGTATGCTGTGTGTTTATTATTTTTAACATATCAAATAATGTATATTTCTTTTTTTACTTTAACAAATTAATTTCTCTGAAATAGTCAGGTTTCTTGTATCTATTTTTTTAAATAGTTGCATTAGTATACTTTAGTCCTTTCTGTCGAATTGAATATATTTTATTAAAAAAATTAATAACCTCTGAGGAAATGTTTCCAACAAATTTATGCAGTTTGTAGATTATTCCATCTTCTCCTACTCATTTACGTTTTTTTTTCTTTTTGTAACCAATTAGATGGAAACTTATTTTACCTGATGCTTAATGATCTGTACATATTTCTAGCTATCCCTTAAATTACGAAGAGGTAGGGGATGAATTAAATTACTTTTAATAAAGGAAACTACCCCCCGTAGAATATTACCCTAAAAGCTTTCAAGAAACTGAGGAAAGACAAGACAGGTAAAACCATGTACACAGGAAATTTAACGAAATCTCAGTTTGCTTTAGGGATAAAAATCCCCATTAATGATAGTTTTTTTAAGGAAACCCATAAAATCGAATATCTCTAAAAGGAAGCTTGCATATGGGACAGCCTTAAACATATGAGATTTTAATATAGATAAAGACAAAAAACCATGTGAGTAATCACTGCTGTCAAAATGATTTCTAAAAAAAATGCCCCCCCCCCAATTATTTGTAGTACAACAAATAATTTTTGAACTGTAAAAGAATCAGATCGAGCTCTGAGCCTTAGTAGATTTCACTTTGTGCATCCCTTTGGCATCTGACTCATCTTCAACCATCAGCATCCTCTGTTTATAAGGGATGTTCCGTAATCAGAATAATTTAGTTTCGATATCCTTCTGTTGTATATTCCCATCGCAAAATCCAGGATGCGAAATCAGGACAAACTAGTGTCTGCTACAGTCTATTCAACAACTTAGTAGGATATAAAGTGGGTTAATACACTGCAGCAGGCAGCACTAGTTTGTCCCTGCTGATCCGTGTTATCATGGTTCCTCTTGGGCACTCGAGCTCATTTGCCACAAGCTCATACAAATCAATTATTTCATAATCTTTTAAGTTTCTGGAGAGTAGTCGGAAGAGAAATGTGCTCTTTAGTTAGAAAGACCGCAGTTCGAATTTCCATATAGGTTGAAACATTTTCATGGCTTTTCTACCGCAAGCTCTCGACGAAATGGACGAAAGTAACATTATAAAACAAAACTAATATTGAATAAGTATTGAACAAAATTGAACAATATTGAACAAAACTAATACGATAATTTCATAATCATATTTTAAACAGGGAAAGTAATAAAATTTGTTGCCTTCCGGTGGTGGTGGTGGTGGTTGTGATGCAGGAGTTCTGAGTGCAACAGAACTCCTGCTGAGCAAAACGTGTGCACCCAATAATTCTACGTTTTTGCATTATTATTACATTGCATTTAAATATGATTGAGACATCAGATGAGATGCTACTTAAAGTGGCACAATATCTGCAGTAGTAAAACGATCGTTTCGGAAGTCAGTGATATTTTTAGACGAAGTTGTCGCCTCGTGTATCAAACCGTCCATTTTTGATTGTTTTTTTTTATTTTATTTTATTTATTTTTTTAATATAACGGCTGTACGCCTATAGGTTATTAGTGCCGTTCGGGGGCTAAGGATTTCTTTTTATTCATTTCATAATTCGTTTGTATTTCTGTTGATTTTTTTTACATAATCCGGAAACCTTGTTCTACACACAAAACATGAAACTTTTAACGGTCTCAAAGCAAACTTCGAAATTCATCTACAGACCATCGTTTGAATCCCACCGTAGGCAGGGATGCTTGCGATGGTCTTTAGGTTGTAGATGAATTTCGAAGTTTGCTTTGAGACCGTTAAAAGTTTCATGTTTTGTGTGTAGAACAAGGTTTCCGGATTATGTAAAAAAAATCAACAGAAATACAAACGAATTATGAAATGAATAAAAAAAAAAAAAAAGAACCCTCATCCTGATAGGATAGCGTGGATACGCTAACCACTCAGTTCACCGATTGGTGCCATTCGTAGTTTAAAAATGTCGACGTATTCTGTTTATATTTGCTTTAATCCTAACTTAAAATAAGAAAATTCCGAGAATAATTTGTCTTCTGACGCAGATATTATTTGTGACAGAATAAAATGTGTGTGTGTATGTATATGTGCTTAAAATTACAGATAATATACATGACTTTCTTTTTTTAATTTTAGGAGGAAAAAACTTCAGAACCATCGTTCGCCATCTAATGGTCGGGTGCCGAATTACGCCAATTGGGTAGAAAACAGAACAACGAGATTGCGAAGAAGCCGTGCTTTGGGTGAAACCAAATCGAATGTAAACTATTCCGTTCGCGGAGATATTAATGACGCAGATGATATGGAGGAACAACAAAGAAGGATTGGAACACGACTGAGACAGAGCACTCAAACTCTGCCTTCTCGTTTGCCTGTGCAGATGAGAACTCATCAGTCAAACGCAGAGTCGGGACTAGATGTAAGGGACTCCGTCAAGCAAAGGAGAGAACAAAAAGGGGTCTATACGGTTCATAGCAGAAAGCAAGGAAGAGGTGGTGTCGGTTACGATTTCCAAGTTGAACAAGACTCCAATGGTGTTGTGATTGAGAATACGACTGTGACGTTACTGGACGAGGAGGGAAAGCCCATCGAAGATGAAAATATCGGTGATCTCATTGAGTACGTCGACAGTAGGATGCTGAGAGACGAGGAGGAAGAACCCGAGATCGTGCACCTCCACATCCTCTCCGTGGAAGGAGAAGATGCAAGAGGTGAAGAAGTCCAATATATTGACGAATCCTCCAATGTTACACCAGAAACGTTACTTGACAACGACACGCTTGTCAGGTCGTCAGTTACCGACGAATTAGCAAAAGTGGAGGAAGTGGAACAGGAAGTTGATGAGCTAGATGAAGAAGAAACCAAAGACACCCTCAACTCTCAAGACAGTTCACGGAACCTGAATGACTTCCAAGAAGAGAGAGAAACTGAGGAAGGTCACTCTTCTCTGAAAGATGAAAATGGTGACTCGCACAGTTTTTCAGAACTCCAATATAAAATTTCTGATGAGTCTCGCGAAACCACGGGAGACAGCGAACAGCTAACGGAAGCTACCGAAAAAACAGCTTCTGTTATTAGTGAAGAAAACAGGACTAACACTGCTGAAGAGCAGGTAACGCCACCTAGTGAAAACACAGAGCAAGAGGACGGGCAAAACGAAATAAGAACTGAATCGAAATCTCAGTCAAATGCGGATGATGAAGATAACGACGACCCCGAGAAAGAAGGCGAAAAGCTGACCATTGAGGTGCAAGTGAAGGAACTCGACGTGGCCACACCTCAAGGCTCCATGGCCGAATTGAACGAGATTATAGCAAATGAATCTGATGAGTTCGACTATCTGTCTTCTTTGTATGGAAAACGGGACTGGGGACACAGGAACAGGAGTAAAAAATACGAACCTCGTGGGATGTACTTAAGGAGGAAGGCCAATCTTACAAGCATGAGGCGAGCAAGATCCGATGGATGGGGTCTGGCTGGAGATGTTCGTTCAATTTCGCAAGTTCAACCCGTTACTCCAGCCGTGTTTGCAGAAACAGGAAAGTGGTCTGTTTCTACAGTTGACTTAAGAGAAAATCACTGGGAATACATCGCGGAAAGTAAGTATTATCGTTGAATATATTAAAATTTACTTATACTAATTACGTTGACGGATCTTAAATGCTCCCTCTTAATGATGCCAAAATAAAAATGAGACAAATTTATGATTTGGTTTTCCTACTCGTACTGGTGAGTATGTTTTAAACTCGTTTTACAATATTTATATCGGCCGTCCCAGGGGTGTGATAACTGTCCTCGGAATTTTGTACAGTGTATCATTATTTTTCTCATACTTGACAAAAGCCTAACACACAAAGAAAAAAGAAAGAAAAGAACACTTCAAAAGATGCTTTAATAAACGTATTAAAATAAAATCCTTCATAAAAATGCAACCTTTAGCTTACAGCGCAAATTTAATATGCTTAAATTTATCCTCAATTTAAACCTGTCTTATATTATAAATATAAAACTAAAAGTCCATTTACACCATTGAGATTCTCTTGCTGCACCATCGACGACAGATGAAGCTCATACTTTGTGGCATTTATACGCAGTACTTTGGCGATATTCAAGACATTTAATTACACAATTTTGTCACCACTCCGACTTCGAACAAATCAGGCTTGAATACGGCTGTTTACTGGATGGTGATGTCACACCAGTCAGTAAACAAATGTCTGGCAGAGAGAACGGGCGTGCGCACAGGTTCCGAATCAAAATGGATTCCTGGCCGGAGTGATGTTTTTTTAAAGGATGTTCTGAATTCTGCGTGCCCAAAATTTTTATGAGTGCCATGGGCTCCCTATCCCTGACCTGTTGGTTATTAAACTCATGTTTTCTGTCAGTACGGGGTTATTCTTTAGTTTTGAATCGTCCAGTTTTATTCAAATTTACACATCGCACCGATGTGCTATGGGTTCGCCAACTTTGTGTCTGACATTTTTTTTTTTAATTCTAAAAAAAGTGGCGAATTATTTGCGATTTTGTTTCAATTAACGCATCTACAGAAGCAAAATGTTAATTCCACGTTGGCTGACTGCGATTTACCAAGTTCTAACGTTAAGCTTCGATGAGGTGGTGGTGAATATGTTCTCTCTCTTTCTCCGTGTGTATTGGGGTGTGGGGGGTGGTGGTGGAGGGGTGATGAAGCTAATATTTAAAAAAATAGTCTTCTAAAAAAGCAGTTTATTTTTCATAAAATAATTAACTATAGTAACAATATAAAATTTTATTTTTGTTAATTATATGTTGTAAATAACGAGTATTTAAAACGATATACGTAATTCATCTTAAGAATGACTCAGAACATCCCATTCGATGAATAGAATGTTCTATAAATCACCTTCCTTACATTCTGGATTATCACCGAAGTGCTAATTTCAGAGGGTGTTCATTATTTTGCGATTATCATACAGCTCCAAAAAACGTTTATAATAAAAGCAAACGCATTCTGTTAAAACCCTAACGTAGAAATTAATATCATCCAGCAAAAGAATATTTCACACGAATTTCTAAACGAAAATAAGAAAAAAAGAATTTAATCATCCTGTTCTATAAATGGATCGAAAATTGACCCAACTATTGCTGCGAGATCTTACAAAATTAATTGGAATTCCACACGCGCAATTAATTCTTGCTTGATGTGTAAAGTCCTGAAAATTATTCCTTGAATATTCGATTTTTAAAAAATCGAGTTTAAAAATACCTGATTTGAAAACCAAGTATTGAAAATGGAGTGTTGAAAACTAAAATGTAAGTACTTTTTTTTCCCCTCGTCGCAAAGCTCTCTAGTTGCAATTTGCTTAAACTGTCGTTATTCAAACAGTACATTGAAGTCTCCCATCAGGTTTCCTGTTACAAATCAATGCGTAAGAACTATGTTGCACGAAGTGTAGTTTGCTCTTTTTGAACAAAGATTACTGCATAGTTTTAGCATAAGTAGTGCAGGGTTTCTGCAAAAATCTAATTAGAAATTAATATCATCCAGCAAAAGAATATTTCACACGAATTTCTTAACGAAAAATGAAAAAAAAAATAGAATCTAATCATCCCGTTTTATAAACGGATCGAAAATTGACCCAACTATTGCTGCGAGATCTTACAGAATTAATTGGAATTCCACAGGCGCAAAAAACACTGCTCTCGTTTCTATCAACCAGATGAACCGAAAGAAATTCCAGTTTGTTTCAGGATTTTAATGGTGGTTAGTTTTCTGTAACTTTTCACCATTTCACACCTTGGCATCTGAATGACTTCCAAGTACTGTTTGCATTAATTCGCCAAAGGCCATGAGCCAGCGTCATTACATCTGTTAAACTAGATTTGTTTTTAGCTAGTTTGCATGTTTTATGGAATCAAAAATAACAATTTCCGGTAGAAACCTGTAAGATGCCTTTCACCTCCGTATTATACTAGTTAACTCATGTTCGGTTGAAAAGACTTTATACCAAGGTTCCTCTTGAGAGAGAGAGAGAGAGAGAGAGAGAGAGAGAGAGAGAGAGAGAGAGAGACGAACTCGGGTCTTTCCAATCGAAGGACAAATGTTGCAATGTCATCGGGATTGCGAATAATTTAAGCAACACCAGGAGACTTGACATCATGTCTGCACACTAATAACTTGTACAAACGTCGCTAAAACAAACCGTGCAGTTCCTCCTTCCTGTGACAAAAAGCGAAAATTGGAAACCTGTACATCTGAGTGTGAACCAGCAGTTCTATAATCTGAAAAGCCGTCCCTACACACGAAACACAGTTCATTGCGTCTCTTCAGATCACCAGCAAGTGGCGTTATCATAGACCAGGCGACAAAAACCATCTGCCAACTAAATACAGTACTTTCGCAGACATTCATTGACAAGTTGATACTCGTATTTCAACTTTAGAGGCATCACCTACCTGCTTGTCCTGCACTTGGTTAGCCAGAGAAACTAGCTGAAACTTGATATCTCATGTGAGTTGTGAAGGAAAAAATTGTCAGTCAGTTACATCAACTGATCAAATGTTAAGTATTTTAACTGATCGGCTGAAAATTTATAATTACACCTCATCGTTATCAGCAGAAAGATTTTAAAGATACTGTTGGTTTAACGATTACACGTTGTTAAAGTAAATAGAGAAAAACATAAGGGCAGGTCTACACGCATAGGAAACCCAGAATTAAAAAATCGACGCCATCAAAGCCTTTTCTTATAGCATCCCTCTTCCCCTCCCGCTCCTACTACAAATAGCTTCTCATTTGAGCCTTCGTAGTTTATACCAAGTCGAACAGCGAGTACTGTACAGGTGTTGGGAATTCCATTTTAAAATCCACCCAATACAATTCGATTTGAAAACCGTATTAGTCTGTAGTCGGACATATTGAATTCACTGACAAATAATTGAAAGTTAGAAACAGAAGAACGATGCTATAGTATACTCTGTTTTTAGAGATTCATGTCGTTCAACCGCAAGCCTGAAAGAATTATGGAGGAAATAGTCCATCCTGTACATAAGGCTAAAATATACCCATTAAAAAGTTCACGCTGCCGTAAGAGACGAGCTCATTTACCTTTAATTTCATAATATTTAAAAAAACACCTACAAGAGATTTGAAATTGGGGTCTTTCCACGTTATTCTGCTACGCTAGCGCCGTGTTTTTACGGGTTCAGTTAATAATGCAGTAAAAATACTTCATTCATCGGCATAAAGTCAGGGTAGATGTTGTAGGGGTGCGATATTATGGAGTGGGTTACAGGACCGAACAAAATTATACTTTCGATCAAATATATGCCAGATTAAAAGCTGCAAGTTTTTAAGCCTCAAAAATAAATGTTGAAATTCCCAAGCTGTTGGACAAAATAAAGAGGATGTTTATTTCGAGTATGCTTCCATGCTCTTCATTTAAGCATACTGATAAGAAATGTGTCTTCATATAAACCAAATTAATGTTTGAGAGAGCGAACGATGCTATCTGCAATGCCTTCCATCTGCGTGCATTCTCTGGCCAATTTGTCTTGTAAGATGAACTCCCCGAAATCCTCCTGCCTCCGTAGAGACCACCGGCTAACCTCCATTCAGGAAACCTCATAAAAAGGTTCTTCGCATACTAGCCGACACAGAATTCGAACAAAGATTTTTCTACACAAAGGAAATTCGTTACAAACTGGACTACAGAAGTTCTCAGAAATATTTATTATGGACACACGAAATGTTTAATACCATTGATGTACCTTAGTGGTGTATTCGCAAGCAGAAACCGATCAGAGAATACGAGCAAATGGACTCTCATTTCGGCCGTAATTCCAACTCCACCAAACAGATGATGTGCACTTTTCTGAACTCGTACAAGGCCAAAGCAATCAGGCATACAATCATAAGGAGGTTACCAAATGTAACGTTGCAGAAGGAAAAAGAAAACAATTTTTTTTAACCGTGATACTGAAGGGATTATTTTGCGATTCATATATGAACTACTTCTCATATTTTAATCGTCAGATTAGACCTCTCACACTTGCGGGTTCGCTCCAATAATAGAAATTTCCGACACGGAGAAAAACTTAGAAAAACTAAATTCACTGGCCTAGTTGGCCGAGTCGTTAGCGTATCCCCTCTCGATGAATGAGCTGAAATAAACTGATGCTGAAACTGTTCCACAGGGATACTGGCTCGTGCAGACTTCATGTCGTCTCATGTTGGGTGTCTCAGTAGATTTGTTTCACCTCATCTCAGACACTCAACAGGAATGGATGAGATACATTGAATGAGCATTCCAACGAATTAGATAAAAGTCGCTCTCACTCTCCTGGAACCATTTCCAAACGATTCGTACTTCGTTCCATACCCGCAGGTTATCCCCTACCACATGGATAACCTGTGAGCAAAAAACGATGCACTTGGAACGACGTTCAAGTAGACTGAAGTATTCAGAATTCATGCCATCGATACCGGGGACCTAATACGTGTGCCAAGGAACACTCTACACAGTCAGACTTGTTGCAACGAGCCTATCGACTCATGCTGCAACCGCCATACCTGAATACTCCGGCAGCGTGGAATCGCGAAACTGGGATTCCTCACACCAAGCGAGCTTTTCTTGCTCTAAAATATTGGCATTGATGTTTTAAAACAAATAACAAGATGATGGATTTTTCTCTTAAGTTCCGAGAAAGAGAGAGAGAGATTGAAGGAAGTTATTTCCATTTAATACTTCAACATTGGCCACTTTAAGTTTTCTTATCAGTAAAAGTGATGCGGAAATACTGTTTTTAAGAGATCGTCTTTTCAGTTTGATTTTTCATCAAACGTAAGTTGGTTTAGTATTATTTTAAATTAAAATGACTCCTTTTAATTTAAAATAACTTTTGTTAAATTAAAAATAATTTTAAATTATTTTAAATTAACTTATTTTAAATTATTTTAAAAAACTTATTTTAAACTAACTCAATTAAATGGCTTCCGCATGCAAAAACATTTGGACCTAATTATGCAATAATCGAGCCTGATTGGCCAAGTGGGTTGGGTATCTGCTCGCCAGCTTGTAGGCTGTTGGTACAAGTTCTACCTCGGACATGGATGTTTGTGATTGGTCTTGACTGTGATTCTGTGCGGAATTGTGAGTTGCGACCCTAGCAATTCACTTCAAGAAGATTATGAAGTACGGAAGCAACCAAAAGGCGTCCAAAGGACGGAAATGTGAAAAAAGAAATCTGTTAAGGCTACAGAGCGTACAATTTGAAGGCAAAATGTAAACTGGGACAAGGTTTACACAAACTTTATTGCAATGGTTTCTTAAAAAACAAAACCATATAGCGTAAATATTTCTTAATTTTTAGATGGATTTCAAACTGAATAATTCAGATCGGCATGAAAAAAGGGCTTATGAAACCCCATTCTGATGATTAGATTAAGTTTATAAAACCAACAGGTTTGTAGATCTCAGGTTTTCTAGTGTAAAAATAAACAACAAATAACGTAGAGAGAGCATTACTGTTCATCGATAAAAAGCTTTAGACATCAAGAGATAGTTTCCACCTTTCGCAACTCCTTAAGAAAGGCCATGGAGGTTCGAGTTTTGGGAGAAGAATGACGTGTGTTAGAATGGGAAAGTCTGAAAACAAGCAAAGGTTGTTGAATAATAAGGCAGAAGATTATCCGTGAAAATACCTAACGAAGGAAGCAGAAACAGGACATTTATGAGAAGGTGATTAGAGTGACTTTGTGTGTGAGGGAGAGAGAGAGAGAGAGAGAGATCAGCAGAAAATCAAATTGTTTTTTCCAGACAGAGTTAATGATTTTTAGATGTGATGTGTGTGTACTAAAGCTGGGAAGATTCGTATAACGCTTGAGAAAAAGTGTCTTGAGTGGAAAACAAAATCTGGTGTTTTGGAGCTAAAGATGTTATAGCCGAGGTCTCTTCGTGATAGGAAAAGAAGAAGTAAGTCACCTCAACAGGACAGATCTTTAGATTTCAGCATTATAAAAGAAAGTCGGGGAAATGGAGTGAATTCTTCTTTCTGACGAGACAGGATTGAGTTCTGTTAGCACTGAAGTTCGCAAGGTTATCTGAAGAATGGCAACACTTTGTATGGGCTTGGAAGATCTTGACGCTTAGCCAAGATTATTGCGCACCAGAAAGAAAACTTTTTTCTCGAATAAACAAGCAGAATGGAGAGTAGTTCTGTTATAAACAAGAAACTAAGGATTGATTTGCGGTCATTTATTTGTAGGAGGGAAAAGGTAAAAGTACAGATCCCTGGACAGTCCGTCATAATCGGGGAAATCTGAGGAGACTGTCTACTCTGACACCCGGTGAATGAACGAACAAGAGAGGAAACGCAAAGCAATGCAAAAAAAGTGAAAGGAAACCGCGCCAGTTTCTCTAGTTTAAGGCGTATTATAATTGGAATAGCACATGGCAGGCTCATTTTTGAATTGAATTGAAAATTCACAATTTTGATTAGGTGATAATCATCGTCCTCTTTGGATTCTGAAACATGCCTCTGGGAGGATATCCAGTTAATTCATACCACTTCGTAAAAACTGTAAAGAAGCCTCAGTAAAAAAAGCGGGGAGTGGGGGTGGAACAGATTAACCTGGATTAACTGGACGAGAATTAATTTCTATCGGTTCAAAAAAACGGTTTCAACCTACGGTAAGTAAAAATTAATTTCACAAACGTACTCGCGATGACACACTTTTATAAGTTTTTTATTGTAAGTTATCCGTCATCATACGGAGGTAGCAGGATTTTTTATCTTGTGACACCCGCAGATCTGTCAATCAGACAGATCTGCGAGTGTCACAGACACATTGAACAGTCAGTATATTGACCTCTAACCTTATAAGTTTTGAACCTAATTTTGTCTTATTTTCAGCGCAATTATAAACTGACTACATGCCATTAATACTAATAGAAAAATATACAGATTGCATTTAGCTACTTATTTAAGCCAGTTTTATTCAAGAATGTGAATTGAATTTTTATTTTACATTTGGTCTCATTTACGATCTGATGCCTCAAAATATTTTATTTATTCGGTTTTACTGTTATACCATCAACTATTCATTCGTAGTTCAAGAGATGGCGCCACATGTCAGTCAAACGAAAAGAGCGTTAATTTGTTTTAGGTAACATGCCGATAAAAATTTAATTGCTTCATAGTTCTCCTACAAAGTTCAGTGCAACGCGATTGAGACTGTTAAGTAAATTCGCTTAAATAATAACGATCACAGTCACTTCCCATCAACTGATAAGAGGATTGTCTGCAATGTATATAGTTTAATTATCAATCTCGTTAATCATGTTCCGTCTGTTTAATGATCTCAAAGGGTGTATAACGCGGACTGGTGATTTCATTAATTTCCAGAATGGCGCATTGTGTCGCTTGAGTTACAAGGGCAAGGCTATATTAACAATTTCTAAAAAGAAATGCTGATTTTCCATTTATATATTAATTAAATACGGTTACTAAAATAAAAAATATACACTGTTCGAATACTGTAAACTTTCGAAAAGGTTGATTAAAACAATTATTATTTATAATACGTTACGTCTTGACAAACTGAAAGATATGAAAAGTTGCTTTATTAATTTACATAATTCACTCCAGATGGCGCAATCATACCAGAGTCGGATAGGGTGGTGAACATTAAGGCTTATAATATAAAGATCCTTATAATATAAAGAATAAAAAAAGAGAATATAATTTAGAAACACATATTGCATTTATTGACTTTGAAAAAGCATTTGACAAAGTTAAAAGAAACATATTATTTAACATATTAAAAGAAAGACAAATACCAAATAATATCCTAAAAGCTGTCACAAATATATATGAAAATAATCAAATACAAATAAGATTAAATCATGAGCTATCATATACAAGAGAGATAAACCAAGGGGTCCGACAGGGATGACCCCTCTCAGCAACTCTTTTTAATATCTACTTAAATGAAATAATAATAAAATGGAGTAAAAATTTACATCAAGGAATTAAACTTTCACCTACAGTTTAACTTAAACACTCTCCTCTTTGCAGACGACCAAATAATAATTACAAATTCTGAAGATAACTTACAGAAAGCTATTTTAAATCTAAATGAGATATCCAAAGATTATGGTATGATAATATCAACGGAAAAATCAAAAACTATGGCCTTTAAAGGACAAGATCCAGCAAGAACTAAAATAGTTAGATAACAAGATCTTAGAACAGGTGAATTCATTTAACTACCTAGGATGTATGATCACTTATGAAAATGAAAAAGATATAAACATAAAAATTGCAAAATATTTAAAAATAACAGGAGTAATTAACTCTATATTTAAACCAAACCTAGTTCAAAAACAAACCAGGCTAAAAGTATACAATACATTAGCCCTACCGGTCTTAATGTACGGAAGCGAAATCTGGACAATAAAACAAAAAGACAAACAAAGATTAACAACAGCAGAAATGAAGTTTATGAGAAAAACTGCAAAGTGTACCCTATTTCATCACAAAAGAAACGAAGATATTATGAAAGAATTAAACCAAGAACCAGTAATTGAAAAAATTAAAAAATATAAACATAGATGGATGGAACACGTTCAAAGAATGAAAACAGAAAGATAACCAAAACAAGCCTTAAAGTACAAACCATTAGGAAAAAGAAAACTAGGACGTCCTCTTAAACGATTCAACGATGACTTCTAAGGCCGGAACAGGCCATACTAGGCCTAAATCCTTGATATGCATGATGATGATGATGATGAATATAAAGGTCCCATTTTTATTTTCATTTATTTTTTGGTATTCAAATATTCGGTATTTATTCAAACCGATTTTTCGCTACTAATTTTAAAATAATTGTTTATGGTTTATTGACATAAAGGTTATAAACTCGACAACAATAAATCATCAATACGACATAGATGCAACGGAAACTGAAAACATCATGAAACTTAGCTATGGTTTAATAAGCACTTTGTTGTACTCAAAAGTAAAAGCAAATATTTCATGTTAATGAACAATTCTGGAGATTGTTGTATTATCATGCCGAGTGGTTAGCGTATCCTCTCTCCAGCCAAAAGGCTGCGGGTTCGAATCCCGCCGTGGGCATGGATGGTTGTGTTGTCTGTGAAAGCACTAGTGGTGGTAGTCGGCGATAGATGGCGTCGGTGTTAGATGATAAAGGTTGGTGGAGGAGTAGTGAGACGAACCCTCGATGAAACTTTGGACTCCCTGGAGGTGTGACATAATAATAACGAGTCTCTGACTCCCTGGAGGTATCTCTTAATAATCTAAAAAAAGTTTTCTGTTAGCAGGGTACTTTTTAAGAACAATATGCGAGTGCCCCATACGCATTGGTAGATAATTCGTGATACTCGGATACATTGAAGAGAAAGATGTGCAGCCATGTAATGTAGAAAATGGTGAACAGGAACCCACTACTACAAAAGAGGCGAAGCCGAAATTTTTATTGACCGATTGCTATAAAAGCGAAAAACTCTTCAAGTACTGGCTCGTATGGCAACTTACCGTTCATCCCCCCCCCCCAACTTCCGTTGATATTATAAAAGAATGGCATTGGTTTCAGCAGTCATATTTGAAAGACGGTAGTGAATGAAATAGGAAGTTCATCATTTATTACAAATTTCGATAAATTAATCGAAATTAGTTTGATTTCTATTCAAATGCCGAGGATTAAATTTAATTCCTCTTCTACCATATTTACATTAATGCCTATAAAGTTAGGGGAAGATGCGCTATGCCTCAAAGGATGAATTTTTTTTTTTTTTTAATATGCTGCCATAAAATTCCCAATGGGAAACGCTTGGCAATCAAAATTCTGAAATAATGAGAGGATTGGATGCGACATTGATATTCCTTATTTCGCAGAGGAGTACAAATTTATCAAAAGTTCTTTAATGTTTGCAAAGCGGGACACAAGATGACAGCGAATTATTTACCGGACTGTTATAATTCGCTTAAATAAACGTCTTTCTCTTCAGAAAACGATGCACAGACTTCGACCTTTTAGATGACCAACATCGAATAGAACATCAGTTTAGCAAATTTTTTCTAAAATAAGAAATTCCCTTACTTAATGAGATACGGTCATTAAAAGATAAATTTGAATCGCCAATTAATGAAAGACTTTCCGAAAATTCCAATCCTAAAAAATAAGGTTAAAACGAAATGTGATTTTGAAGATCAGGAAATATGAAGGTCAATATGAAACTCGTCTCCCCAAGACCAACCAAATTAGAATTCGAAAGGGCTTTTTCTACCCTAATAAAATTAGGTCTAGTTTAAGCTGTAAATATTCGTTGTTTGCTTCGTAAGAGCTATTTTCTTCGAGCAAGTAGAGTGCGTGAATAAATTTCAGCATCAATATGTTTTTTTTTGGTTTTAGAATTACAGTAATTTTTAATAAATTTTGCCACAGTGTTTATCATCGTAATAAAAATTTGACTTAAAACTCAGGTAATTATTATTTACTTTATTGTTTTGCGCCTAATTTTCATCAAAATATATCGAGAAATGCTTATTTTTGGAATACCAGTATTCCATTTTATTACATAAAATAAATACCGAAATACTGGTATTAAGATTTTGACCAGTATTGTGAGCCTTACTGCACGTGCCTCCGTGCAATCTCCTTCATACGATCTGCTTTGAATCAAGTTATTTTTGCCTCATTTTGTCGCCTTCATTTACGAACTTCCCGTTCTCCTAATTTTGGAAGACTGACATTTTTTTTTATTCTTAATCTCTGAAAGTTGATCGCACAAGTCTAATTCTCCAAAGAGTGAGATAATCTTCCTTGACAATTTCAATATCAATAATTCATACTGGCTTCCTTTCTCATGGGTGGGGGGAGGGTCACATACCCAGCTGAAGAGAATTTAAATTGTTTACTAACACTAATGATCTAACCCAAATCGTTCACCGACCTGAAAACCATCAATGTTTTGTTTTCTACAGATCCGTTCTTCCTTCATCCAATCAGCCTCGTATCCTGTGGTACTTCAGAAGGTGTCAACTGGGATGTTCATAGGAATTTCAATAAGCTGAGCGAATCATCTGCTTCGATTTAGTAACCGTAATTATTCTTGCTAAAATGAGTGCATTTATTTCTCAAAACATGGGAGTCTCTGTCTTCAAAGGTTGTACCGAAACCGTTCGGCTAAAACAACAGCAAATGCTCAATGGCTCAAATTAAAATCTACAGCTACTCACTCAACTTACACAAGATCTGAGTGAAAAGTAGAGTAAACTTCTGTCCTATTATGTCTTCATCTCTGTCGTTCTGATGGAACAAATGGTAACATCTAAAGATAAGGTACGCATCAATCTTCTTGTGCAACTCTTGTTTAGACGACTAAGGCAGATCTCTTCTTACTTTTCCTCAACTACTCAAGCCGCCATCTAATGGTGGCCTCCATCCTACCCTTTGTGGGTAGATTGTCAGCTTCCTCTCTGGTCGTTCATTGCGTCTTATGGTGGATTCTCTTCTGCTTTTTTCCATCAGTGCCGAAGTACTCCCAAGCTCTGTGCTTTCTCCTACACTCTTTTGCTATATGCCAGGGTTCTCTCACTAAAGCCGCATCCTAATAATCGCTTTGCTGATGATAGCACACCTTCCATTCGTCTTTGTCCTCTACAAAACCTTTTAGTGCTCAGGTGAATTGAGCTTCAAGATCTTCTGTGACCTTAAACACCAATCGTTCCGCTCTTCTCAAGTGTGTGAAGATAATCCAGTGAATTTTAATGATTCTAAAACAAACCCCTGTCGTATTTCTTGGAAGAAAGACCATGTCTCACTCTCCATCACTTTTGATAACATATCCATTTGACAACCAAGATCAGTTTTCTCTCCTCTTCACTCTCCAAAAAATCAAGGGATTCTTTTTCGTTCTAAACTTCTCTTCTGCTCAACTCCTAACATTTGAGCAGAAGAAAAGCAGTTCAAAGGGGTTGTAGCACTGCTTCAGGATCTAAGTATTCACCATTCTGATGGTAGCCTGGGTTCGAAAGATGTAACTGACGAATAATTGATTTCAGATCTTTTTAATATTTTACCCCGAGTACAGTTTTATAATCGAAATCGAGGCTGCTTTCTTTATTACAAAAATGTAGCTTTTTTGCGTTTTACTTGTAAATCCGTATCGGAAATAAAGTATATTCATAAAATTCCCAGTGACTTATCCAGTTACAATGTCCTCTGAAGGATTTATGATCCCAAAATGACTCGCTCATTCTATTCTAACCAATAAAGAATTTCAGATACGAGTGTGGAGAGGAGATTTATCAACGCTTACTGGTGCCAAGTATAGTACGGAATCCGTAAACAAATGACGCCACGAGAGTTAATGGACAATTGCAATTGAGAAATATTTAAAATTATGTGAAAGAACTTAAAAATACAAAGTTGCAAAATTACTCAAATATCTATTAAATGAGATTATGTGTACGCGTTTAAAGCTTACTGATTTCGTTCCTAAGAGGGAGGGAAGAATGTGTATGTTTTTTCGTTAACAAGTGTCTTTCTCTCTCTCTCCCTTAGTTCTGCTTACAACAGAACGAAGGGAACTTACTTAGTTACTCTCTTCAAAAGTAAAAAAAAAAAAAAATTAATTACGAAAAGGTAAATGTCACCAACACCTTGACGCGTACACTTGACCTAATCGTGCCAACAAGTCGAAACATTTCTCGACAGCACAAAACAATTCACGTGCCAGTTGCGTTGATTGATTACTTTCTCAAACTAAGGCGAATTCGTGCGCAACCCACTTTCCCAATTATATCTTCTATTAACAAGTCTGTTTATAGTGCCGATAGCGAAATACTGCTAGTGTGCAGTCCTGAGCAAACCATTTCAACCTACTTGTATTGGAGTTCGTCAAAAACTCTCCGGCTGACATTTTTACAATTCACCGTGTAACTGTAGCGTTTTGAACACCTTTCCTCATGGCGCCTTGTCATATTCGTTTTACCATGAAACTTAAGTACAGATCCTTGTTGTATGCCCATGATTTCATCTTTAAGTAGAATCTGATCCTGACAACCTCTGTTTGCCTGAATCAAGCTTGTTCTTCACCAATCTTCCCTTTCACTTTTTCTTAGCCGTTTCTCAAGTATACTTCATAAATATTACCGGTAACACTCAGTAGGGAATCCCTCTGTAAACTTCATATTGTTTCATTTCTCTTTTTATTGATAGATGAGTACTATGAGAGCTCTACTGCAATCACATGGAATTCGATCCGCTCACTAGGCCTTCTGAATCATGTAGGGTTGTTATGGTAAAAATTTAAAACCTCCCATATTTGAGACTTATGGTCGAATATCATCTACAGCTGACATTTCAATAATTCAGATTTTATAACAAATATGGCATCAGTGCACGTTCTTTCCTTATCCTTACGGAATTCTTGTTTTTCATCATAATAATTTAGTCTTGATTCTAATTCTGCCTTGAGAATTCTTCTGCATAATTTTAAGGCGTGTACAATACGAATATTCCTCGATAGGTTTTGGGTTCATATTTTGTTTCCTTCTTAAATATTGGTATTCTTATATTATTCATTCTCCATTATTATTATTATTATTATTATTATTTATGAATGAAGACCATCAAGCAGATGCAATCACTCCGGAACACGATAATTGCCACATTCTGAAATCAATAACAGAATGGAAACAAGTGACTATCCCCAAAAAAGGACTCCACGTCAAATCAGAACCATTCAAAAATACTGGATGACCCTGCAAGCTTATCTGAAGGAAGATATAGACAACATAGACATTTTAATACTGACTGAATTATCTAAGACAAACGAAGAGGCAACCATCTATCAAATGCCACACTTACAACAAAACAAACACTGCAGACAAACTAAACGAGGAGGTGGTATAATAATATTTACCAGACATAAACTAGAAGTAATAGAAATAAACTATAAACTGGAATATGCAGAAAACATATGCATCGAAATTAAAAACATCAATCAAGAATACTCCTTGATATTAAATGCAATATGCAGACCACCCAACTTAAGCGCCACAGATGGCTTTCAGCCACGAAAGAAGGCGCCTCAGAATACTTGATAATAAACATTAGGAACATAAATAACAACACAAAAAAATACCTAGATTCTTACGAGCATATAACATAACCCCATCCATGCAGTCGTATTCACGAGAAGAGACAGTCGGAAATACAACAACCTCATCCAGTATTGACCATATAAATATACGGGCCCCTCCAAACAGCCACACAGCAGCCGTCATAACATGCAAACTGGCAGACCATTATTTCACAGCATTACAGTTACACACTGAACCAGAACCCATAAAAATCACTGAGACTACAAAACAGCATTATAGCATTCTAAACGAAACAATAGTAAACGAAGAAATCAGAAAAACAGACTGGATGCAGATAGCATCTTTAGATCGGTGAATCGCTGAAGCTGTATATAACAATCTTAAAGTTGCATTTAATAAAATATATAACAAAGCATTAACAAAAATAAAAATACACTCCCAAACAAAACAGAATCCATGGATAACAGACAATATATTAACAGATATACAAAGAAAAGATGCCCTTTGGAAACAACTTAAGAAGTCGCCAAACAATATCGTTTTACAAGCTGAATACAAAAGAAAACAGAATCTCTTAAACACATAGAACGGCAAAAAGAAACTACTACAGCAACAAATTAATAACAGCTCAGAACGACATAAAGGAAACCTGGCACCTGATTAACGAAATGCTGGACAATATACACAGAACCACTGCCTCAGAAACAATAAAACACAGCTTTGCCTGCGACCCCAAATCCCTCAAACAGCTGGCAAACAACTTTAATCAGCACTTCGTGAACTCTGTCCAAAAACTACAAGAAACAATCTTTCCTCACACAAACCAACATTCTCCACTAGGTCCACGAGCAACCCATGAAACTTAAATACAGATTTAATGTATTTAATTAAATACATTAAATCTGTATTTAATGTGGTTCCCCACAGTAACAAAAGAACTATCACTGGCAATTCAACAAATTAACCCTAACAAAGGACCGGGGATAGACGGAATCAGACCAAAAGACATCAAGAAACCAACCTATGTCCCGTTATACAAAAACTGTTAAATAAAATCTTCGAAAGGGGACACATACCTGAAACACTAAAGACTGCATTAATCACACCCATACACAAACATGGAAAAAGAAACATAAGTAATTACAGAACTATCGCCACGCTGTCTTAATCAACCAAATCATGGAGCGCATCGTGCATTGCAAACTCTCCATACGTTGAAAAATTTCGAATCGTACCCAAAACACAATATTGCTTTCAAAAAAAAATAAAGAAACAACAACACTCTTGGAAGATTTCACAGACCTAATAATAAAAGCTGCATTGGATAAAAACAGAATAACATTAGTCGTTTTCATTGACCTAACAAAAGCACTTGACACACTAACAGACAAAACCTTGTTAACGAAACTAACGCATATCGGAATCGGAGGTCGTCTACTCAAGTGGTTTAAAGCATACATGAAAAACAGGAATCACATCACACGTATAGGATCAGCATACAGCAAAGAGGTACCGGTAACCTACGGGTACCTCAAGGAGCTGTCCTATTTCCCATTCTATTTAACATACACACACACACACACACACGACATAAGCCATCTTCCCTTAAAAAGTAATATCTTCCAGTAAGCAGACGATACGGCCATAGTATCCATTCACAACAACGCTAATATCGCTTACACAAATATGCAACACGACATCAATCAAATCACTAACTGGTTAACCGAAAACGGCATATAAACACTGGGAAAACAAAGCTACTGATATTCAAAAACCCGCAAACCCTGCCCATAGAAATTAAATATCTCACTATCCGACATTCACCCTCCTATACACAAAGCGCTGAACCTAAATCCACAACCATCACTGTCACTTCACCATCACTGTCACTGAACCAACACCATCGCTGTTCCAACTTTGATGCTGATCAAAGTTGGAACAGCCATATAAACTACCTACACACCAAGCTTAGGAAAATAGCAAGCAAACTATACAGATTAAAAGACAGCCCCGACACATAAAAATACTAATCTATAAAGCATTATGTGAAAACATTTTAAGATACGCAATCATATCATATGCATTCTGCACAGACTACAGACTTAACAGGTTACAATGGTTGCAAGATAAAATGGTAAAACTGATATTCTTGGAACAACCCGCACTTATGCAGGCAGCACGGACAGAACACAAAATATTTAATGTTATGCCACTACACAGTCATGTTAAAACATTACTACAGTCCAACTATAGAGTAACCAGAACAACATATTAATGACCACAGTCAACAAACTACATAACATATAAGTACAACAACCATTACGGCAAAGCCACCCGAAAACAGTATAAATATTATAGCGAGAATGAAAATTAGAGAAATTCCTGTTTCTCTCTCTCCCTCTCTCTCTCCTTTACACACACACACACACACACACACACACACACACACACACACACACACACACACACACACACACACACACACACACACACACACACACACACACACACACACACACACACACACACACACACACACACACACACACACACACACACACACACACACACACACACACACACACACACACACACACACACACACACACACACACACACACACACACACACACACACACACACACACAATCTATGACAAACCCCTCTCAAAAACCATCACTACAAGAACACAAAGAAACAAACACATCATGTCCAAATCCAACCCTGCTTGCAAAAAAAAGTTACACTGTGTAATAGCAGTTGAAGCCTTCCAAGCACGTACCAACAAACAGTAAAATCAACACCTGGCTTGCGACCAGTGTAGAAACCACTGCCATCTATTATCTCTTCCTCAGATAAGCTCTGCAAAATTTTGAGGAAGAAATCAGAAATACCTTCCAAAATGCCTCCCAAATTATTATTATCATATTAGTTATTCACCAAAAAAAAATTCTCTAGGAGATAATAATTGACTACTATTTGGGTTTTTGGTTTCTTTTGGTTACATTACGAGGATACTATAGGGAGAAGCCACAACGGTTCTCCACTCAGAACAAAACTTTAATAGAAACCAAGGACTGATTCTGCCCGATATTTCAACATGCCAGAACTGAATTTTGCCGCAAACTACAAATCGTTCCTACACAACAACTGGCAGATCATACACGCGCTATGCGTGTGATGTATGCGTTCTTCTGCTTTTATATATATATAAATACAATTGTATTCGGTTTATTTTATGGTTTTAGCGTTAACAGTTTTTAGCATTTAAGTGTTCTTACTATTTTTATACATCTTTTACTCTGATGAAGCCAGCAGCCACAGTTCGTGAAACTAGTTGACATAATTTTGTTTTAAAATAAATTTGACCAAACAAACTCCCAAATAGTAGTCATTTATTCTCCTATAGTTTGTGTGCTCACAAATGACAATGGAAAAATGGCGCCTATCACGAAGAGTTTACGTGTACTTGTTACTAATTTTGCGTTTTGATTGATGTGATATTTTTGGGGGGGGAATTCTGAAAGACTTTTAGAGGTAAGCTTCTTCGTTTGGTGACTATTGTTGCCCTTATATTGTTTAGCTGGTAGACTATGGCGTTAGTCAACGCTTGGCATTGTTGGCAGTTCTCTACGGCTGCGGGATTCTCTACAAAAATTTTGCTGGCAAGTCTCTAGACCTGTGGGATTTATATTTGCGCTCATACGCAATTAAATCGATATGAGCGTGCCTGACTTGGACGTTGTCACTGACTTGCTTGACGAAGAGTTGGCTATCATACTCATTAATAAACTTCAAAAGGAGTTCAAACTGAAATGGCCTTATAACTGATAACTTGATTGATCCCGACATCATTATCGAGTCACTCGACAAAGGACTAGCACTCACTTTCATTAAAAAGATTCTTAAAAAACTTTAAAAAGAATGGCCCGGCTACTTAAACTTATATTCTTTACTCGAGGTTGATGATGAAGAAAATGAAGACTCTCCTCAAATGAAGGAAAAGCTCAATTTACTGTTGTTTGCCTCTAATCCCACTGATCAAGAAGAAACTCACGTTCGTAAGAAGCGAAAAATTCTCGATTCTGAACCAATAAATGAAGTTGGTATGGACGAAGACTCTCCCAATTCAAACTCCTTCGCCTCTCCCAATAAGAAGGTTAGACCGATTATCCTAAGGGAGAAGCAGAGATGGACAAACCCTAAGAAGCCCCGTGGCTAACCTACAAATAAATTATAGATTGGCCAAAAATGTAGATGAGGGCATAAAAATTCAGCCTGCCACGGTGGCTGATTATAGAAATCTTACATAGGAGCTGGACGCAAGAGGAATACAATACCATACATTTTCACTTACCTCCGAAAAATATCTGAAAGTGGTCCTCCGAGGAGTCTCCGATGATATTGATAGGAATGAAATAGTCACTGACCTCAACTTACAGGATCTACCTCCCATAAAGATCAGTAGAATGTTCAGATCAAATAAGACACCTGTGCCTCTAGTCTTAGTAGCGATTCATAACATTTACAAGGATATTTAAAATCTAAAGTCAATCGTTGGACTTAAAATCACCCCAGAACCATTGAGGAAAAGAGCATCTTCTGGGAAGTGCCACAGATGCCAGAAGTTTGGCAGTGCCGAAAAGTTGTGCAAAGCTCAGTACAGATGCTTAAAATGTGGCGAGAATCACCCCACAAACACCTGCGCCAAGCCAAAATTCGCCTCGGCTAAGTGTGCTAATTGTGGCGGTCCTTACCCCGCTAATTATAGGGGGTGTATTCATCACCCCAAATGGTCCAAATAGTCAACCTACCTCGTCATCTAGTGCGAGAGTTCCTGAAATTCAAGCTCCTCAGTCCTCCAAAAGTGAGAACATGACAACAGATGCTCGCTCATCATTAACTGAGCCTCTTAAGAAAATGAATCTTCAACATCAAACGAGAACATATGCCGATGTGGCCCACTCCAAACAGATAGTACAAAACCAGAACCTGGCTAATCCATATTCAAATCTACAGCTATTATCACCTCTTCTCTTGCAAATATGCTGCAGGATTTCAGCAACACAAACTCATCACTAAGTGTTACAAAAAGAGTTTCACAGCAAACTCAATTCATATTATCTGCACTCTCTGATGCATAGGAAAAAATCAACCCAGATTCGCTTAGTATTATCGCTTGGAATGCCAACGGTATCAAAAACAAAGTGGTGGAAATCCAGGAATTCAATAATAGATATAATCCAGATATACTTCTAATCGATGAAACTCACCTGAAGCCTGCTGACAACCTAAAATCAGAGGGTATCAGGTTAACAGAAACGACAGACTTAGGCATAGAGGTGGAGGTACAGCCACCCTTATCAAAAACTATACAAACCATCATTCAATAACCAACCCTGCAACCACCAACCTCAAAATCACAGGCATTAATGTCCTCACAAACTCAGTTGGAAACCTAAAAATGTTTGCTGCTTACAACCCTTCAACAAAAACATTGTTTACCTCAGATCTGGATGCCATCCGTGGCGTAAAAGGACCTGTCATTATCGCTGGAGACTTCAATGCAAAACATCCTGCTTGGAACAGTAAATCTACCAACAAAAATGGTCGCATACTGTTTAACTACTCAAGTTCCAATTGCATAGCTGTGGCTGGCCCTCCAATACCAACTCATCTCAGTCCAATTGGCTCCTCCGACGTCCTAGATATAGCTGTCCTCCAAAATGTCAAATTGCAGTACAACTTGGATTCACTTGACGAATTAACCTCTGACCACAACCCTATTCTGCTCCAATTAGGCAATCAGAAGGGACTGTTCCCCCAGCCTCACATCTTCATACCTTGGGAAAAATTATCCAACGTGCTCCCAAACTACTTTGGTCCTGTTCCTCATTAACTCTAATGAAGAAATTGATTCTGCAGTCAATAAATTTACTCAACAAATCAATGCAGCCTTATCATCTATCACCTCAAATACGCCTACTTCTAAGCCTAAAAGACTTCCAGCAGATATTATGAGCTTGATCAGGGAGAAAATTAAGGCAAGAAAAAGATACTTTAATACCAGGGTTTCCCAAGATAAAACGTCACTCAACCGGTTGAATAGTGCAGTGAGAGATGCACTTAAGGCCCACAAAAACGAACTATGGGAAGATAAATTAGCTTCCATTTCACCCAGTGATCAAACCGTTTGGAAACTGTTAAGAAATATCAAAAATAAAAATAAAACTCTTCCTCCTCTCAAATCGGATTTAGGCATAGTTCACTCAGATGCTGAAAAAGCCGAAAATACAGTCAAAAACTTAGAAAAGCAGTGCAGCTCTTCATATGATAACCTGAACTTCAATCATATTTATAAAATTCACCGCCACGTCAGATACATACTAAAACAGTGTGATACCTGTACCAGACAACTCACACCTACTTCTCCAGCCGAAATCTACGACATCATACAAAATTTAAAAAATAAAAAAGCTCCTGGACCTGATGGCATCCCTAATAAAATTATTAAACTGCTACCCAGAAAGGCCATCGTACATCTTACAACAATAATAAATGCCATGCTTAGATTCAAATACTTTCCCTATGTTTGTGGTCCCAATTTATAAGCCTGGTAAGGACCCACAGCAGCCACAAAGTTATCGCCCCATCAGTCTGATTTCCAATTTGGGCAAAATCGCTGAAAAAGTCATCCTCTCTAAAATGCAAGTTTCTGTAAACAAGCTAAATATCCTACCTTCAGAGCAGTTTGGTTTTCGCAAACTCCACAGCACTACTCAACAGATCCATAGACTAGTTGAATACATTACCACCAGCTTCAACTGGCATCAATACACCAGAGCAGTCTTTCTTGACTTAGAAAAGGCCTTCGACAAATTATGGCACTTTGGAACTCTTATACAAGCTGATTTTAGTTGGCATTCCACTGGATCTGATCCACCTCATTAAGTCCTTTTTTCTGCAAATACGCATGCAAGTTAAACTAAATGGGGCGGTATCTACCCAGCGGCGGATCTTGGCTGGAGTTCCTCAAGGATCCCTCCTGGCGCCGATATTTTTCTCGATTTAAAATGACGGACATCCCATATAACCCGATGTCATCTATCATTGCTCTCTATGCCGATGATACAGCAATACTGGTCAGATCTCTTAAACCGCATCTTGTTACTAAGAAACTACAAAATAAACTGCTGAAATTGGAACACTGGTTCTCCATTTGGAGACTGCAAGTAATTCCTCAAAAAAGCAGTGCTCTTCTGTTCACAAAAAATTCAACATCTCCCAAAGAAGACATCTTTCTATTTAACATCAGGATTCCCGAAAACAGAAGCCAAATATCTCAGTGTACTGCTAGACAGAAAACTTGCCTTCAACCCGCATGCAAAATCCTGATGTGCAAAGGCATCAAAAGCCATAGCACAGCTTTACCCTCTTATCAATAGGAACAACAAACTAGATATTAAAATCAAATTGCTCCTCTACCAGTCGATTCGTCCCATTATCACTTATGCGTCTCCCGCCTGGAGCCATACTTCAAGCTCAAATATCCTTAAATTACAAAGATTGCAAAACAAATGCTTACGCATGATCTTAGATGCACCATGGTACATCAGAAATGTTCAACTTCATTGAGACACAAATGTCCCTTATATCTATTATTTCCTGCAATCTCTCGCAGTAAAGTACTTCTCAAAATCGTCCTCACATCCAAATGAATTATTCCAACAAGCACAAATTATGATGAATCGGAATTATGCAAATATAGATGACCTAAGGCCATTCTAGTTCCCTTTCAAGATCTATAACTTGCCCAACTCGGGCTGAGAGCACGTAGCTCATAAATTTTTCCCTACTCAGTAACCTTATCAGATAGCACAGATTAAAAGCATTATGCTTCACCCTTATAGACAGTAACGTTCTACGTTCTACGTGGTTAAAAATAACAGTATTACCACAGAAAAAAAATTCTGTATAATCATCACTGTTAATATTAGAACATGTGCTGTAAATGCATAATACAGAGGCAAAGAGTGTTATTAAAATCATTAACTGAAATCCAATGTAGAAAAATTTTGTAAAATTATATTCAAGATAACATATATGAGTATATATATGTGTAAATATTTTAGCAATGAATAAAAATATTATTTATATATATATATAAAAAAAAGAGAGAGAGACCTCCAGGGAGTCAGAGCCTCATTGAGGGAGGCCACATACTACACACACCAGATAATTGCACTGCTGAAACGAACGTTCACATGTAAAGATAAGGATGTTATTTTGCCTCTTTACAAGGCCTTGATAAGACCTCCATTCATTGGGATTTTTTTTTCCTGAAAGATATATTTAATTAAATTTCTCATGTTTTCAGTCATTTCTCTACCTCCATATTTTAACATTTTATTAAACAGTAAATTCCCTCAGTTCCAGACGATTTTCTATTTTTCCATTTCAGGATGAGGGATTCTATTAAATTATTATTATTTCAGTTTCATCTGCGATTTCTGGTCGTAGTATTTCAGATCTTATTATTTCTTCTTTGTCTTCATATTATTTGGTAAAATGGTTTCCCATCATTCTCTTTCTGTTCACAAAAAATTCAACATCTCCCAAAGAAGACATCTTTCTATTTAACATCAGGATTCCCTGGAAAACAGAAGCCAAATGATTATTTACCGTTTTCTTTCCTTTGACGATTCTCCATACTTGTTTTTATATTCCGTAAGTCATATTCCAGTTGTTTAGAAAATAGGCTTCGCAATATTTTTACTAAAGTAATCTTATTTTGTTATTTATTTCATTTTTAATTCTTTTACATTTCTTCATAATTCGGCTATATAGTTTTATCTTAGAAATGTTTATTAAATGCAGTTTCTTGGTTTCTAATAATATTTATTTCTTCAATATACCACGAAGTCCATCGTGTTTTGTATTTTCTACTTTGTGTCTATCCCAGTGCTTCATATGCTGCTCATCTAAATTTTTGAATTTTTCTCAATGAGAGAATCTATTTCTTCTTCATTACTGATAACTTTTTTTTTTTTTTTGGAACTGCTCTTTCAGTCTATTTTGGTAAAGTATTCTTATATTGCCTTCTTGTAATAAATCAAATATATTTCTTTATTTTGCTTTTAATTAATTTATATTTTGTTGGGATCTAGATTTTTCCATCTGTCGTCCACGATCACTTCCAGATTCTGCTGATGCTAGAACTCGTATAAAAAATATTTGCTCTGGTTTTTGTCCTCTGTTATTTGTGAACGTTATTTTGTGTTGACTCTTGTGGTTAAAGAAATTATTTCTTACTTTAAATTCATTATCTGAACAAAACTAATTTTAGTATCTTATTCTATTAAATTGTTAAATTTACGGGCACCGTAAATACACCCGGTATTATGGTGTTTCAATCTTTGTGTTTAAGTCCTCTGCCACTATTTTTGATTCCGTTGATGATATTTTTTCAGTTTTCTGTAGCGTTTCATAAAACGCTTCAATTTCTGTTTCCTTCTTCAGGGTTTAAGAGGCTGATTATATTTTGAAATTTTATTTTTATTCTCGGTGTCCTTTCAGATATGTATTCCCATTCTTTTATTTCATTTTGAAAATCGTCATGCATTACTATTCCCACACCTGCTTTATTCTTTCTTTTCTTTCAGCTCCACTAAAAATGCGATACTTAATTTATGCATTTCTTTACCTTTCTTTCTTATTTCCGATATGCAGGCTATTTTTATATTTTGCTTATCCAATTCCTTGTTTTTGATTTAACGAACGAATGTTCCAACTCCCGAGTCTTAATGTGTTGCGGTTCCGGTGCCTTTTCCGTTCCTTGTTGATTTTCCCTGCTTTAGCCAAGCGTGTTGATGTGGCGTCCTATCCAGGATGATCCTTGTGGTAGTTTATACTACCGGCATACATCGCCCGTTTTCTCTCACCACATCGAGGTAGCAGGTAGGATTGAGAGAGTGTTTATTATTTCGTTTAACTACAGTTTCAGTATACCAATTAAATACGGAATTTCCCTTAATTATTAGTTTCTAATATGTCCTGTAACAGCTCTCCCTCCGGTATACATTATTTGGTTTCAGTGGATGCACATGCCACAATTTGCGGAGTGCGCCCTTCCCCACAAAGGTGAAACACCGCACAAGACAATTTTTTCCCACTCTTCGCGAATGTATTAATCCCATTATGTTATTTCAGGCTTATGACGTTGCGTCGTAAATACTAATAAAGATATGTACGGTAACACTTTGTCGTCCGTGATTTTTAAGGAACTTTAATTCTTTGAGAAAGAGCCATCAAATTGATTCTTTTATTGGTTTGGAAAAGAAAGAAGAAAAAAGAAAAGAAAATAATTTATTCATTACACTTTCATTATTTCGGTAGAAGTATAATACGCAGCGATTTCTGACTTGCCACCTTTTCGACTTACTGCACGGGAACTTGAGGAGTGACTGTAAACGGTTTCGAAACACGTGCGATTTGTGTTCGTGTTACTTATTATTTTTTCGATGAGTTAGAAAATTAGGGTGTGCACTCTGCAGACGACTTTTCTCATATTTCCCAGTGTTTTTATTGTTTTAGGAGGTCAAGCGACGTCTTTTTTAAGGAGCCGTATGAAGCCCAGTTTCGGTGGGACTTACCTGTCGGTTTAACTTGGGCAGTGAGTCATTTTTTATTGCTGTAACGTTATAACGGATTCTAAAGGCGTTGTAAAGGAATTTATGTACATGCTTTTGGTTTATGTACATGCTTGAAAGAAGCACACAAATCGAAGGGTAGAGAATCTCTTCAATGAAATCAAGTTTCATTAAATTAATATTTTTTTTGAAGTTCTTTACCATTATGCCTCCATGTCAGGACTCACTTGAAGGAGGTCCACGTAACCCATGCGCAAAGCTCTTTCATTAGATGGTTAGTATTAGTAAAGAACAGTAGGAGATAGGATTGAGTAGCAGCTACGCGGTATTTTGCTAGAAAGTGCCGCGCTGACTGAGTTAAGACTCAGTTCAGAGAAAGTTTGATTGCATAATCAGTATAGTTTGATGTGCGAGGGTGAACGCATCTCCCAAAAGGGTTATGCGAACGCTTTCATAACAGTACATTCAGCATAACAGAACGGCTATTTTTGTTATTCCAAGAGCGCAGCATTCACTGTGACAGCTCCACAAATTTGGATTTCACATGCAAAAAAAAAAAAAAAAAAAAAATAAATAAATAAATAAAAAAAAAAAAAATAAAAAAAAAAAAACGTTTTATAACCAAGGTGCAAACAGCAGGTGACAATGCCCAAGCACTGGATTACATTGGCTGAGCATGCGCAAAAGAATGCGCAAAGCGTTAGTTCGTTTATTATTATTAAAGAACATTTATTTAATATTTCTAGAAAATGAAATGTATGATTTTTTTTTTGTTTTGCTATTGTTGCTATTGTAAGCTTCCTATAATAGTGCAATATGTTGAATAATCGTATGTGAGAAACACTAAGAGAAACAGCTCATCCCGGTTACGATATGCATAAAGTTACAAAAATGTATGTAATTAATTTTCATTATATACACATATGTACATTCATATAATATACATATTACATATTATTATAATATAATTACATAATAAAATCGCAGATAAAATAAAATTTCATCATACAGAGAAAGCTGCATAATAATTAATTAGGAACAAAATAAAACAAAGCAGTTAAATAGCATTTAAATTTTACGTTTTATACATAAGCCTGGATCTTTGAATACAAATATGCTAAAAACCAATAATTTATACAATTATTTTGAGCAGAGCTTCCTCATTTCTGTGGGAAAATAAATACTCTTTGAATAGAGTTTTGTATTTGTTTGGGTGAGTTTCATTTCTTATTGTTAAAGGTAGCGTGCTGAATACTTTGAGCGCTAAATAAGTATAATGTTTGTGTATTGCTTCTTTATTTGCTTTTGGGATTAATTATTTTAGGCCCTTATGTCTGCAAAGGAAAGCATCTTGTTTGATATTTACGTATTCGTTGTCGTTTTTTATGAATAATAGTACCCTATAGACGTATAAATATCTAAGGGGTAGTATGTTTAGTATGGTGTATTTATTACACATTGCAGTATTTTTATATTTGTTTCTAGTTAAGATTTTAATTACTTTTATATTTATACTTTTAAATTTAAATAAGGCATATTTAAATTTAAGAATCTTTTTAGGTAGTAAAGTCTATTTAAAATAGTCCTTACTTTCTTTACGACATCGTTTATGCGGTTTCCAGCTTAAATTACTATCAATTTTTAATCCCAAGTAAGTTATTACACTGACGTTTTCTATTTTCTCGTAGTTGCAATTTGAATTTGTCTTGCAATTCCAATCATGCAAAATTAATCGTGCAGTGAAGTTCATTTTGCCAGTTATTTCGCAAGTTAAAATTTACATCTTTAGTTTTTGAGACATTCAGAATGAGTTTATTTGACTGGAACCAATTTGTTACTTTCACAAGATCAGCATTCACGATGGTTTTCATTTGTTCGGCTGTGTCTGTAGAGAAAATTAGTACTGTATCATCTGCGAAAGTATTTATTTTACTGTTTAGTTTAAGATTGCAGAAGTCATTGATATAAATATTAAATAAAATTGGTCCCAAGACAGATCCTTGTGGTACACTGCAGTCTACTGTTTTGGAGCTGCTATGGCTGTTGTTTAGTTTTACAATTTGTGATCTGGCATTTAAGTAATTTTTGAATCAGTTTAGGGCAGTACCTCGTATTCCTATGACCACTAATTTTTTTAAATTAAAATTTCATGTGATACAGAGTCAAAAGCTTTAACTATAGCAAAGAGATTAATGCTTTAGTTATAAACTGAATTGCGCATATTTGTAAGCATATAAAGTGACAGTCGCCAAAGAAACAAACACCTTTAATTTATTATTCGCATCAATGACCCTCCAGACCTCAGTTGTGCTTTTCAAATGAGCGATGGCCCCTACAGATATACTAAGGTATATTTGATTTCAGCAGAATAGTCGCTTTTATAGTTTTTGACTTTTATAGTTCTTAAATAATTAACGAAAATTCGAAGCATTTTAGTGGAATGCTTTCTAGTGCTTAGAGAAAGCTTTTCACACAGTGTTTCCCCGGTATTTTATTAAAAGAAAAAACTGGAGACTATAAGATTAGAAGTTGTGCTCTCAAAAACAGAAAAGTAAACAAAAGCCACAGCAAGCATTTCCTTCAGCTAAACAGGGCTCACCAGGTCTCTGTGCTTGGACCAAAATTATTTGCTATTTATATCGACGGCTTCTGTGACCTTCAGTTATCAAGTGAAATAAACTTTTTTTTTTGCAGATGACACTGCGTTGATCTGCACCGCAGACTGTGCAATGGTAATTCCAAATTTCTTAAATGTAGATTTAAAAAAAATGCGACAAACTGTTTTCACTCTGATAAACTCAATCTAAATGCTGAAAATACAAAACATTTATCATCTGTAATTGGAATTACAAGTAACCTAAATTATAACTGCATGAAGATAAAAAATATGAATGCTGTATGTGGGGTCAGTAATTGACAGCAACCTTAGCTGGAAACCGCATTTTAGAAAAATATGCAAAGAGTAAGACTCATGCTATCCAATGCTATCTTTCTTTTTAAAATAGAGTTTTAACTGTGAACTGTTAAGAACACCCTCTTTCTCCTGTATCCAGGTTGTGTGCAATATAGCACTCTAAGCTATTTATGCCAGAATGCAGTGTCTCTATATTTATCATTTTCTTCTTCTTCATCTCGTCCGTCTCGTGACGGGTTGGATCCCCTTTGTACAATCTGTCTCCCAATGGTTCCATTTCTAGTCTTCTCGAACATAATAATGAAGTTGGGGTATTCGTCTCTCTCTTTTAAGGATATGAGCCAACTTTTCCTCGGTCTTCCTAGTGGTCGCCGTTTTCCTGTTTTTCCATTTAGCACGATGTTTGGAAGTATGCGAGCAGGCATTCCCTGCATATGACTGAACCATCGGAGCTGTTGTTAAAGAAGAATGTCTGTGAGGTTGTTCTGGCAGTGGAGATCCTGCTTTATTTGTTCTGTAGTTTTATGTTCATTCCAGTGTGTTTATTATTCCTAGGCACTTCACAATGCAACGAGCTCTAAAAACACACACACACACACACACACACACACACACACACACACACACACACACACACACACACACACACACACACACACACACACACACACACACACACACACACACACACACACACACACACACACACACACACACACACACACACACACACACACAATTAAATATCTTACCGCTGTATAATCACCAAGATGATACTTCTTCTTTTCCATCTTCAGACTCTATCCACTATTGGATATAGACCTCTTCCTTAACTTTCGAGTCTTTTCTGTCTTTAGCCATTGTCCACTATCTTATGTCAACCATTTTTCGATCATCCTTCCATCTTGCTCTTTGGCGACCTTTTCTTCTCTTTCCTTCTCTTGATGATGCCCACTTAGTGCTTAATTTTGTCCATCGTTCGTCTGTTGATATGTTAATATGGCCAGCTGTTCTCTATTTACATGCTTGCAATACTTTACAATATCTTTTCCTCCACTCATCTCTTTACTTATATTATTTCTAGTTCTATCCGTTTTTGTGATATGGGGAATTCTTCTCTCCAAGGGTACACAGTCTTTCTCTTCTATAATCGTTGCTCGCGTCTCACTACAATCAATAAACACTTGAATAATGCACACATTGATGCATATAAAAAGCTTTTTTTTTTAAAAAAAAAAACATAGTCAAACCTCATGACAGATAATCTTCACATACAACCAAAACACTCTGTGATTCTTCTATTTGATTCTTTATCTTACTTTTCCATAAAACGAACCAGTTGTTCGAGGTACATATGGTCATCCACACTTTCAATAGATTTATCTGATAATTTTAGTTCATTTGATTTTCAGTATGACAGTAAATTTTGTTTTAGTTATTTTACCCCCCCCCCATTGCTTTCTCTGTCAAGGTCACTTAGCATTTCCTGAGTTTGCTTATTTATTTTTGCTAATAGAACAATGTCATCTGCATAACTTAAATGACTGAGAATTTTTTTTTCATTGATGATAATTCCATAGTCTTCCCATAAGACGTATCGAAAGACTTCATCTAATGTAACCATAAAACAATTTGGGTGATATCGGATCTCCTTGCCTCATTTGCTCTCTCAGTGCCATTTAGTTCTGATATATATAGTTTTAATAATCTGTTTTAATAATTTAATAATTTTTAATAATTTTAATATATAGTTTTAATAATCTGATATGCTGTGCTGGGATGGCCTGTTTAACTGCTCACTATTTCTGACTGATATAAAGAATGGAAGTTTTTTTTTCTTCTTCAAACTTTTTAAGGATACTACAGTTTCTAAGAATCTGAAAATCATCATGTAAGTATCAGACAAAATACTCGGCATAAAAAGTTATAATTCTAAAAGCGCAAAAATACATTAGCACTATATTTTTTTGGCTCCAAAGATCTTTAATCGCTTACCTCTCATCATTCTCTTAATATATATATATATATTAGAAAGAAACGAAGCCAACATTAAGAAGTGCAGAAATATGATCAGAGTATGTCAACTTCTACAAGAATCTACAATAATATTTTGACAATTTGTTTAAAATAAGTATATAAATTCAGAAATTAACCACTACTAAAACCAATCAGTGATGTGTGTGTGTGCTCTTAATATATATATATATATATATATATACACACTCTGCGCTATCATGCTCTCAATATACAGTGTGGCCATAAATAACTTTCCCTCTTTAGAGTCATCTGTAGCTAAAACCAATAAACGGAATGAGACGAAATTTTACATTGAGACTTTTGAAGGGAGGGGGGAGATGATTTCCGCGAAAAAAAGTACCGAAAGTCGCCGATAGGGGAAATTGTGGCGCTGGCGAGCCGAAAACAAGCGGATAATTACAAGATACAACAAAAGGCAGTACAACAAAAGACATCACATTTATAACTCAAGAACACAAAGTCATAGGAGATTACACAAGTCAATATACAGGATGGCCATAAATTAACTTTCCCTCTTTGAAGGTATCTGCAGCTAAAACTAATACACGGAATGAGACCACATTTTATATTGAGACTTTCGAAGGAATGGAGATGAATTCGGCGAAAAAAGATTTAGTACTAAAAGTCGCCGATAGTGGCAGTTTTGGCGCTCGGAGCCGAAAGCAGTCAAATATTTGCAGTAAACGCAGGTATAAAGGATTATGCAAATTTTACTGTGCGTACGTGACAGCAGCGCCACCAAATCTACTTAAAAAGGGATTGGGAACATTCAGGCAGTTATTCGAATGACTGACGAATTGTGCTCAATATGCGTCCTACCTTGCCTCAGCGTGCTTTACTTGTTAAGTTGTTTTACCTTAAACAGTGCAATGCCGTAGCGGCCCTTCGGGAATTTAGAAGGCTTCATAACCTGCGTACAGGTCCTATGGCAGCTGTAGCACTGAGAGCTATGATTAAGACGTTTGAAGAAACTGGATCACTAGGAGTTAGAACCGGCAGAGGACAGAAAGCAGTGCAAGAAGAGAAAGTAACAAACGTTGCTACTGCGGTGTTCGATGACAAAGGGAGCAGTACTGATCCAAGCGCTCGTCCAACCCTCACAACTGCAGAATTTGGGCATCTGAACATCACGAGCGATCCAGCAAATACCACTGCATTCTCCAAAAGTAACCGTGTGGTGTGTCTTCACAGCCAATTTCATAACAGGACCATACGTTTTTGAGTGTATTACCCTTACATCTCCTATAACGTACTCCATTACTGGAGAGATTTATCGACGAATGCTGGAAAATTTTGTCATTCCTGCATTGCAGCAAAGACAATGTTTGGACTCCATAATGTTTGTGCAGGATGCAACACGGCCACACATTGAACGTTCAGTACAACGCCTTTTACACCAACATTTCAGTAATGAGAGGGTTATCAGTCAGTTCTTTTCGACAGCATAGCCGCCTCGATCACAGGACATCACTCCATGTGACTTTTGGCTGTGGGGGTGTTTGAAATCCGTTGTGTATGTTGGTGGCATTCCCAACTTGCATGTCTTGAAAGAGAACATAAAATGAGCTGTTATGAACATACAATCCGACTCCTTACGCTCAGCTCTAGAGCATGTCGCACACCGGATGCAATTTGTTGTACAGAAGAAAGGTCAGCACATTGAAAATCGTGTAGTGGTTCAGGGGATCCTGATTCTGATGAATAAAACATTATTTCCTGTGAGTTCAATCACCACATTAATTTCTGTGTCTCTCGCAAGCTGTTTTAGTTTAATTATTATTATTCTTATTATCATTGTAACGCGCCGCATATCCAGCTGGAATAAATGACGCTGCTGTCGCTTACACTGTCGAAATGTTATTATTCCATTTATTTAAAGTAAAGAGCCAATAGGCTTCATTTCGGCGATGTAAAACATGTAAAAATTTAAATTAAGGGGATATTAAATCCCATATTGTTTTAAAACCAAATAAGAAACTCAAAGATCGGAATCAAAGAGTACATCGCCGAAATGAAGCCTATTTACTTTACTTTAAATAATTTATGGGTGCACCTTTTTGACAACTCGTATAGCAGAGTATATAAGTTCTTTTCGTTATACCCTTAGTATTATACTTTGGTCTAGCTACTCACTGATGAGATCTCAATAAAGATCGAAACCGGTCTGGGTAGTGACCTCCCATCACAATGTATAACATCATACATCTCCTAGGAGATGGGTTTTACTTTATGGAAAATACTAAGAATAGCGATCAGAACTTTCTCCACCTTTGCAACGAGTTGCCCTAGTTTGTACTACGTACTTGAACTACGTGGTTTAGCTTACGCTAGTGGTCGCCGATACGTTTATAGTTACTATATTCGGCATGAAACTCTTTGATTCCAATCTCTGAGTTTCTTATTCGGTTTTAAAACAATGTGGGATTTAATATCCCCTTAATTTGAATAATGTTATTATTCCATTTTATCTGTGTTTAATGTAATTATCCGCTTGTTTTCGGCTCCGCCAGCGCCAAAATTTCCCCCTATCGGCGACGTTTGGTACTAAATCTTCTTTTTTCGCGGAAATCAACTCCCCATGCCTTCAAAAGTCTCAATATAAAAATTGGTCTCATTCCGTTTATTGGTTTTAGATGCCTCCAATGAGGGAAAGTTATTTTATGGCCACCCTCTATAATTTTCATAAGAAAAAAAATTAAAACCTAAGTGAAATAGCAGTTCATCGTTATTTTAAAAGAAAATGACGAGTTTTCTTTAATAATGTCATTGTAAGTTTTCGCTGTGCGCCATTATTTTTATACCTGCACCATAGTTTGAAGAACGATGAAAGAATGTTTCCTTTGACGCGTAAGGGGAATCTTTATTTGAAGTTTTGCATTTTTTAAAAATCCTGAACTCGAGTTTTCGCATGTGGACAAATCATACATTTATGTATTATTTCCCCAGAGAACACACATTTAACAGATAAAAGCACTGTTGATAGGAGTAAATGGAGCAGTGTGTACATAGAGGATTAAGTTAGTGTAGAGCAGAAATAAATGTAAGGTTGCACAGTCTTAAAAAGTTTAAGAAACTTTTTAAGACTGTTTAAGTAAAAGTTTAAGAAACGTTTTAAGACTGTGTAACTTTACATTAAAATATTTCTATTACGCCGAACCACTAAGAAAAATTTCACGAACAATTATTCGAAAAGAAATTAAGACTATGAACGGTTATGAGCAAAATGTTTTAATCGAGAAAACACATTATTCATAATGTTACAAATAAAGTGCTGATACCAAGTGATAAATGTGTCGGGTTTACCAAAATTTACAAGAAATTACCAAAATTTATCACTCGATAAAGTTTGGTAATTTTGGTTCTTTAAATGTTTCAACGTTATGTCGGAAGAAAGATCTGCCAACATGTCTTTTCCATTCACACAGATTTTTGCACCGCTGAAAGGGAACGATCCGAAACCCGCAAATACAAACCTTCTCTGTGGTTTTTTCTGTCTCGAAGGAAAATATTCATCAAACCAAAGTAGTAACATTTCCAAGTAAATGAAATTCTTCTTTTTAATTCTTTGGATCCAAATTTAATTTATTTTTCTCCCTTTTGTTATTTTATTTTATTATACTGTATTATTATATTTTATTATTATATTCGAAGAGATAAATTAAACCTTCTTAAAAGTTGAAATATATCTGCCAGATAAAATAGTTCGAATGTTCCAATCTATGATTTTGAAGAAGCTCGTTTTGTTTAATAGAAATATAATTATTTCTTTTATCGCCTCTTTCATCGCATAATATTGTAAGCAGTCTTGAATTAAGAGAGAGAGAGAGAGAGAGAGAGAGAGATGGACTTTACTGTTCTCTTTACAGTGTAAATATCTATTTTTAGCAGCTGTAGTCAATGCCTGATTCAACGCCTCACGTAAACTAGCACTGCTAACATTTGACGGTATATCTTACTTGATACTACTCGTTTATCTTTTGTAAACAATCTTGTGTGTTTACCGAGCATATTAGCTGTGACATGAACACGTACTGAATCGCAGTCTATCATTTTAAATTTCATTGCTAGTTGTATAGTTCCTCCATTTCCAATCTCAAAAATACGTCTTCATTTCATTCTTCTCCTCGTGCACTTACTCTAAGGCAGATCAGTAACAAGGATGTATCGACAATATCTGTTGACTCATCTAACTGATGAATAACATCGCTCATCGTACTTACACGAACTCGAAACGGTATCACTAGAAAGGGTATCAAATTTATCTCCTAACATTGTACGGCATGTATCTAATCTAATATGCAACCCGTAATCAACCTTCCTCCTGAAACGATCTTTTTTTTTTTAAATGCGAAGCGACATCGAAAATGACGCTTTAAGAGTAAAGCCATTTTCATTAGTGGTAGGCGCATACCGTATCTGTCTTTCCTGAGATTATAACTTTCATTTTTCTTCTAAAATACTAGTTGCTATATTCTGCTCAAAGGAATTACTGTAATTCAAAGGAATTACGTAATCGCTGTTTTGTTTCCAAATGCCTTTTAAGGTTTCGAAGAGAACTCGAGCGCCATTCGGCAAAACCTCTGAACAAACATCTTGTGAATAACGCCTTCATGCTTGATTTCAAATGCTGTAGGAAGGATTGCATTTGCGATTCATTCTTTTCAACTTCTCTAAGGGTTGATTAACCCTTAGAGAAGTGGCAACTTTCATGTTTAAATCAATCTTAGATGCACGTGTTCCTTCTTACTTTCAGCTCCGGTGCTTATATCCATACAACAGCGAAAGAATTAATCCGAACACTCACATTTTAAAGCAAACTTTTTCGCAAGAAATTAAAATTTTGTAATTTCATTAATTCGCTTACGCAGCATGGACTCTTTCTGCATCTCGAAACTGTACTTTTATAATGAATTGTATTAAGTTATCCTTTATATCGCAGTTTGATTTTTCAAGTCTTTTCGTATGACCCACACATTTTCTATTGCATTAATATCAGAGTTACCTGCCCACTGAAGCAATTGGTTGTAATTTTTGAGTTTTTTGATTTTTTTGAAGTGAGACATGGAGCGAGATCCTGTTGGAAGATGAGTTCTTTTTTTTTCTGGATCTGGGGGACCACTCCTTTCTTCAATATTTTTATGTGTTTTATGTTTTCACCATACCATCAAACGAGCACAAATGATCCGACCGTCATGTGTAAAACAACCCCAGAACATCTTTTTAGCTGGGTGTTTAGGAGCTTGTTGAAGGTGGGTGGAGATTTCTTCTCAGCCGCTAATTAGCGAACATAGGGTACTCACTCTATGTTCACCTTGGACAAAGAAATGGCTCTCACATGAGAATATTACCTTCTTTTGCTTTTCAACAGTCCATTTTTGTACACTTTTTCCACCGAAGCCTCTCTTTTTTCTGCATAGCTTTCGTCAAATATTTTGGTCTGTGGGCAGTCCTCCCTGCTTTCAACAATCTTCAACGGATTGCCATGTCAGAAACATTAATCCCACTACCTGCCAAGTCTATTTAAGTCTACAGCAGACAATCTTGGACTCATTTTGCTTTTCCTCACTAGCAAGTTTAGTTTTTCTATATCGCACACATTTTCATTATCTGTCAGGACAAAAAAGGCACCTATTTCCCTTTAAAATTGCGTTAACAGTACCCAAATGAACTCTACACCCATTGCCAATTTGTCTTTGAGTCATGAATGTGATGAGAAAGAGTACATATTTTTGAACACTTTCTTGGAGATGCATCCATTTTATAGCTCCACAAAATTAATAAACCACTACGAATGCTAACTTATTTACACCATTAAAAACGCACAACACTATTAATTAACATCGTAGTTAAAACACGCAGCAGTCAACCAAAATAGTGAACTAAAACCAAAACCAGAACTGAAACAAAAACCAAAAGTTGACGAAAATTCGGCTTGTTCGGATTAATTTATTCGCTACCGTACTTGCATCATTCTCTGATAGTGTACGCTCGTCGGCAGCAATAGTAGTAATTTCATCAGAAAATAAATTTAATAAATAATTACACAAATACGACGCTTTCACTGTGCCGTAATAAATAATGAATTTCCAATAAGCAACCAAGAGACCTTTTCGACGCATCCCGGAAACTAAATTAGAAACTTATTTCATACCGTGTTTTAACCCAAATTACAGCACATGTGAGGTATGGCATAGATTCCAGAAGGTGTTGGATTGCGTCTACGTCTACAACAACCACGCGTTCACCAGTCAGTCCTTTAACTGGCTCACATTTGACGGAGGAGGAGTTTGCTTCCGGATCCGTTTTTCTAATATTTCCCATATATTCTCAATGAGGTGGTCTGGTGTCCTTCAAAGAATGTGGAGGACACCCGAGCTTACAGCAATATCATGGTATCCTTATTAGTTCCTTACCAACAGAACATGTCCCACACCATGACACCACCTCTAGAACCTTGAGTTGTGTTTACAAGGCATTGTTTACGGTCATTGCTTCTGGGTGCTCCTGCCAAACTCTCTGCCTACCGTGGGTACTGAACAAGGTGTGCCATGACTCCACTTACAGTGTCTGTCACTGCGTTCCTAACGCTGCTGTAGACGAACTCTCTGATTTTTTCGCAGAAACCAGTGGTTTCCGTACAGGCATGCGATGAAACATCCCAAGCTACTCTTTTTGGATCATAACCTTGGGCTACGAAAGGCCTCATTTCCGAAAATTACAATAACGTGAGTAAGCAAGTGCGATTGTATCGTTACGAGAAAAAAATTGAGTGTTAAATTGCTCTTATTCGTGACTCACATTTAGTTGCTGTTTGTTTCTTTATGCAACCATCAAGCCCTCTGGTTGGCCAAGTGGTTAGTACATCCACTCGCTGCAACCAAGTCATGGGTTCGAATTCCGCTGTGGACATGGATGTTTGTGATTGTCTTTTAGGTGGGAGATGAACCTGGTGTGAGATCTCCACCCCGTTTATTGGAGGCCTGAAGTGGCTTAAAAAAGTTCCATGTTTGTTCTCTAGAGCAGGGTTTCTGGATTACGTGAGAATAAATCAAAATATAACAGATATAAGAATAGAAAAAATCCTTAATCCACCTACGCTACTCATGGATGGATTAAGATTGTAAACCTATTATAGGTTTACAAACTTTCTTGGGTGATAATTCCTTTCTGGCTTGAAAAGGAATTACCACCTTTTTGATATGAGGAAAAATATGAGAAAATACAATAAAAGTCCAGTTAAACCTTTATCAAAACTGTTTCACTAAAATAACAACGTAATACTCACCACTTTGTCAAGCCAGAAAGGAATTACCACCATTTCGAATTGCGCTATCAAAAATCGATTCGATTGTAGTAACAAATATGCATTTGATCAACCATCTTGAATTTAAACCTAAAAAATGGGAAATATTTATAGTGAAATATATAAATATCATCATACTTGAACTAAGCAATGGTTAGGCTCTGTGGAAAGCGCACCCACTTTCATGAGTTTGCTTTCCGCTACATAAACAGAAAGCTACTTTAGCCCGTTTTCTGCACCAAAATGGCACTTAGTTTTGGTAATGGAGCTGGACAGATTAGCCAAGCCCTAAATGAAGTTCTAATTCCTCTTAATGATTCCCTAAATACAATTTCATTTAGGGCTAGGCTAATCTCTCCAACTCCATTACCAAAACTGAGTGCCATTTTGGTGCAGGCAACGGGCTAAAGTAGCTTTCTGTTTATGTAGCGGAAAGCGCACCGAGGAGAGCGGCGTCTGCAATCGGAATCAAAGGTGGACCAAGTGTGCTCTTGCTTTCGAAACAAGTACTTCATTTCCGCACAGTTGTTCGGGAAAATATGCTAAATCTGAATGAATATTGTACGCCAAAATTCAGTTTTGACCTCGACAGATATATAGAAATTACAAATACGAAATCGTAACTATTTCTAGCTATTTATTTTAAATATCACTCTTCAAATAAGAGGACATGTAAAAATGCAAACTTCAAATCATATTTTCTGTTGAAATTACTAGTTAAGTTCGCTGGTGTTAATCTCGGCTCATTTCACATGAACCGGTAGTTACGGTTCAGTTCAGAAATAAATCGTGAAACACTCGATTTCAATGAAATCGAGCAACACGCCTTTCTATTTCACTTCGTTGTTTCCTTCCTAAAAATTAAAATCTGATAGCAATCAATCATATTTTTAGTTTTTTAAAAGCATATTTCAGGTTATCCAAGGTTATTGCAATGAAAGTGTGTTATTATAATACGTCTGCACTTCAAGATCAACTTATTTTTCAAACGCTGTTTCGAAAATGTAGCCTTGCTTTCCAGAGTAACGAAATGAAGAAGTCCTTTATGTGTGCTGCGCATATTGCTACACGAAGAAGTGCTCTAATATATTACAGGCATGTCACACAGCTATCAAGTAATTACAAGGCATTGCCTACCATTAGTCACTACCTCACTTCGTTTATTCTGATCCACGTGTCATTAGCAACTCGGCATCTATTATGTTTCGCCGCAGCCTGTCCCCACATGGATTGTCGGCAGTCTCCTTTTTCCTGTGCCACTTTCGGTTATTTCTTTGCTGAACGATTCTCCCTGCGCTTTAATTACGAAGCTTCGTTTTCTGCTGTTTCCGTACCGAAAACGGCCAATTATCATTTTCTCTGCCTGGATTTCGGTAATTTTCATAACCACGCGTTACTGAGTACCGCCCCCCCCCTTTATTTTTCCAATGTATTGAATTAGTTCACAAAAGTTTCAAAATGTGTTTGAAAGGAATGAGTAGAAACAATCAGAAGCTTTTTACTACTTTTCTTTGTTCTTAATATTAGTAAAAGCAGACGCTTCAGAGATAGCCACCACCAAATGAATTCGAAACTACGCTGTGTGATTACTCATTCATATTTAAACTAGGTTACATGCTTGGGTGGGTTCTTGTTCACAGACCTATAAGTCCCACGACCTGTCCAAATTGTCTTTTGTAGCCATAATTTTACCGTAAGGTGGTGGTCTGCCTCGCGCCTAATTATGTACTTTTTGGTGTTTTCTCCTGCCCAGTTTGCTTGACTGGGAGATAAATAAAAAAAAAAAAAACCGAGTTTTCGAGAGAGAGAGGAACACCCCTGTTTCCACCACTGTATGAGACCGACTAACTTGACTTCCTTTGAAAATCCACGATAAAAGTCCTTTTCGTCCTAAACGGGTTTCGAACCCAAATCATTCCATCTGCAGGGCATTGTCGAAACCGATTCAGCTACGGAGACCGTTAACTTCAAACAACCTATGAAAACAGTATCGCAGGTTAAATTTCCCTTTTAAATAAGTAAAAACTACCAAATTTTGATTGTGAGTATGACCCAAAATGGCTCAAACCTACAAAATTAAAGATGGCTGTCAAGAAAACTGAATCATTCTAATCATGCTTTCGTGAAATATTCGCACTGAATTTGACTGCACGAGTAGAAAAAACATTTCCTTATTTTCCTTTTACAATAAGACAAGATAATGTTTACTGGTTGATCTGACAATGAACTGATCTCCACCATTCGTCGAATGAAATGGTCTCCGCTTTATTAATGTCGCATTTTAACGATATGATTTTCAGAACATATTCTGAGCACATTTGTTGAAAATTTATTAAACTTCTCTGAATGTGTGTCTTTTCTAATCACTGAAAAATATATTCGAACTGCAGAAATGCTGACAGTGAATGAAACTGTTTAAAGCATTAGTGTCCGACCTTAGGATCCTGCCCAAACCGAGCTCAAACGCTGCTTGACATTGCGTGCCCGAATGACTTCATGCTTAGTAGTAAAGATTATTTAAAAGGACACAACAGGAATTTTCCATTCAAATCTTTCCATTCAACTTTCGATTCAAATCAAATTTAGACTGCAGATTTCACTTTGCGGTTAATTTGTTTTTTATGCTGCTAATTTGTGTTAAGTTTGTGCTGCTGTTTGCATGTTGGCAATGATCAGCATTTCAGCTGCCAGCAAGAAACTCTCACTTGTTTACGCATTTTGTCCCAACACAAAAAGATTATCAATCTGCATCAGTTCTTTCTATAATGAGGTTATTAAAATGAAAGCGTTTTAATACTGCGAAGGGGATGAACTGTAATTAGGATCTGCGAAAGTGAACAGGAAGACAGTTGATTGAGTGAATCGGTAAATTGCAAATGTTTGAGAAAACACAATTAGATAGATGATTTCAAGTCATTAGCGCGTGGAAACTGACGTGTAGCGGATTGGATTATGAGATCATTCATGCATTTTGTTGCCATCTGCAGCAGTTTCTAAATCTCATATCAGCCTTTCGCCCCTCTTATCACCACTCTTTCATCGATGCAGATTTTTGTAATTCCATCATTGTATTAAAAATATTCATTATTTTTGCTGTGGTATCATGCTCTGGCTGTAATCTCATACAGACTGGTAATAATAATATTATTATTGTAAGTGGCGAGCTTTAACTTTGAATAACTGTGTTATAAAGTCATCTGTTTGTCATTCAGTGATGCATTAATCGGCTGAAGGCAAATTTGCGTATTTTATTACATATTTCGACTTTGAGGAAAATATAGTGATGTTCGTAAGATATAATAAGCAATAACTTTCTTGGCCTGTGGTTCCTTCCATACCATCGTAATATGGAAAATGTCTAACCGCTCTCACATTCCGTGCACACTTTCTGCATTATAACTGGTCCTCTTCTACGACGAATACTTGCTTTCATAATTCAATTTCGCTTCTCAACAGTCACATCAGAATGAGTCTCTACTTTCGTAATCTTACGAGGCATCGTGAAATTGCAACTTCATATACCGATCAAAATATTGCATTTTTATAACAAATGAGCAACTGCATGAAAATGCTCAACATTACAAACATAATACTTGTTGAGAGAAAACAAATATTAAATCACATAGGCGAGGGCGCTCACGGTCTTCTGGTTTTCGTATGGCTCCACAGTCCGAATCAAACCTTGGCTTCCACGATTTGTTGCCTTCAATCCTGTCTATGCTAAACCTTATTTTTCCAGATTTGACACTGGAAGTGCTACAATCAAGCTATTTTTATGCGGATCTCATCCAAGAAAGGTTGTAAATGTATGGTACAAGTACCACAATGGATAGGCTAAGATAATTAGGAATCCTACTCTAGAGACCAAACTTGGTAGTAGGATTCGAATCACATTCTATTGGTTGGAGAGCGGATACGCTGTTTATTCTGCTATACAAGCCGGAAAAGAAACCGCTGGTCAGCAGCATATTGGGAGGGTGACCACTTTTCTGAAGTGATCACCCTCCTAAGTAATGACCGGGTTCAAATTTGCTTAATTTTTGCGATTACACAAATATAAGTTCTTAAACTGTTCTATCCATTGAGAACTATGCCCTATCGTGGTATTCTCTAGACAACATTTAAACCAGCTCACATTTATTAGTGTGTGGTGGTCTTAAAATAGTTATTTTCAAAACTTTTGGTATATTAATGCAACCATAGTTGTTGAGGTTCAGGGAGCGTGTATTGACTGATGTCAACTCCGAAAATACTCTCAGACTTATTCCATTTAATCCTATTTAATCCTGTGTGAGAGGGGGGGGGATGGTCACACAAGTGTAGCATACAGTCCTGACTTTATGTCTGTTACCATTTTGCACCCGCACGGAAAATAATAATAATGATAAATATATGCAGATGGTGTTAGGGTGAAAGATGCAAAAGAGGATGTTCAACTATGAGTGCCAATTTTGCTAAAAGCGATCAACCTGGTGTATGCATTAATGAGCTCACTTCATCTCTTCACTGGATGAAGAAACTCAGGTGTATGAGGAGGAGGTATTAGAGCTGTTGCACAAACTGAATAATAATTCAGCAATAGGGACTGATGGGATATCAGTACTTGTGTTTGCTAAAGGTGTTCATCTGAACTGGCTATTCCTTCCTAATTTGAGTCTGAATGAGAGAATGGTCTGCAAGATTTAACGTAACCATTGGTGCACCACAAAGATCAGTGCTTGGTCCACTGTTATCCAATCTGTACATTAATAATATTGGGAAGCATTTGACAAGGGGCATACAGCTTTTTTGCTGATGATTCAAAGAGAGGTAGGGTAATTAGGAATGCTGATGATATGCATTACTTGCAGTGTGATTTGAATAGGCTGGAATTGTTGTCATGGGAACATGGATGTCAGTTCAATGCCCATAAATGCAAAGTCGTGCACTTTGGCGTGATTAGATATCCAATGTCGTATTACATTGGTGGCATTATGCTTGAAGAAACTGATGAGGCTAGGGATCATGGAGTGTTAGTAGATAGGAAGTTAAGGGGCCATGGGGCAAAGATTGCTAATACAACTCAAAAGATGATTGCAATGCTGAAACGAATAAGGATGTCAGTAAAGATAAGGATGCCATTTAGTCTCTTTACAAGGCTTTGATAAGACCTCACTTGGTTTACAATGGAAAGTGCAAACGAGAGTGTTAAAATGGTACGAGGATTGTCGGATACTGATCATGAAGAGAGATTGAGAATTTGCAGACTGCAGACACTAGCAAACAGGAGAAAGAGGATGTGATGGAATTTTTCATTTAGTGGAGTGATTGTATGGAGGGTGGGGAAAGAAGAAGAGGACATCATTGGAAACTGAGAATGAATGCCGCTAAGAAGGGAGCGAAAGTTAGATTTTTCTCTCATAGGGTGGCGCGTGATTGAAATGGATTGCCATTGGATGTTGTGAGTGCAAGTAGCGTGAATGAATTCAAAATCAAGTATGATTGCTGGTGCGTGTATCATGTGGCCTCCCTCGATGAGTCCCTGACTTCCTGTAGGTCTATCTTAATAATAATAATAATAATAATAATAATAATAATAATAATAATAACCGTGTGCGCGCTCGTGCGAGTGAACGAAGAGGGCTATCGAACAGTTTCAGCGACGTATGCATGTTCCATAATATTCTGATATAATTCTTATGCGCATGCCCTGAACAGACTAGACTAGGCGCATAGAGTGATGTTAAAGTCACCTGGCAAGTGGCATATATCAGTTAAACTAGAAAAAAATTGCTGTAAGCATTGAGCAGAATTAGTTGTCAGGTGACTAAATCCCTTCTGACAATATCAAAACTTTTAATAGCACCGTAAGCGTGTTCCATAAAATTATGCAAATAGCAAACCTGGTATAATTAACGATGCAGCAATATTTACAGTATGTTTACATTTTAAAATTAACTTTTGTTCTTATATGTGGACTTTCAGTATCGATCTCCTGATTCAGGAATATTCCTAACGAGTCTTTCTTCCTTTGTCTCTAACGAGGTTTGTGATCATCTTTCATTGGCTTATTACTCTGTTAGCTTCAGAACTAAGAAAAAGACTTTTTTGACTAATCCATCGTGGTTGGGAAGCAGTAAGGAATTTTTATAATTGCAACTCCTCTTAATATAACGAAGATGACAGGTTGTTGTGGGATAGATCAGGATATCATTAGGAATACTGATCTGCATTACGTTATGATACTGATATGCATTAGATTAGGATGTCGTTCTGTTGCATAATAACAGAACTGGATTTCGATCAGAATCAACTTGTGAGTGTACTGGGATTTTGTTAAGCTACGTTAATGAGGAAGAGACAAGATGAGTTATAGTGAATAGAAATTCATGGAAACTGTGTGAAGATATGTGTTTAATGGGTTACGTTAAACATGATTTGAGGGTTGAAAACTGCAGACTGTGAACTTATCTGTGAATGACGGAGGAAGGAAATAATGAAAATGGCAGCCTTCCATTTAAAAGAAAAATAGAAAGAAAGAAAGAAAGAAGATAATGATGTCTGACAGTACCACATATTTGCCTAATTGTCATCGTATTTCTTTATTGATCGGCCTTTTAAGCTCTTTCTGCGAAGCTGTTAATTCTTTAATTGATGTTGGTCTGTTAATGTAACTCACCAAAAATTAAAGGGGGGAGGAGTGGAGGGAAGGAAATTTTAAATCTAAACATTTACACATTTTAGATTGCGACCGATAGCAGCTACACGTATCTGCAGAAATATCACCAAGGAGCACCGTTATTGATAACAGCGCCCGATCTTGGAAGACAAAAAGGTCTAAGAAAAACCGAACGTTCTAAAAACAGTCAATTCAGAATATGGTCACCTACCACGCAATCCGCCGTCTATTTGCAGGTGCCACTTTTTCCAGCCTTCCTGTTATGTTTCTCCGTAAAGGAAGTCCTTTGGACCACACCCTGCTTTATACAATCTTGGCCCAGCACGAGGAGTCGTTCTGTCAGCTGTTCGATTCCTCTTTTGACGACGCCATCCCACGTGTTGACGTCATTGCCATCAACATGTTCCACTGATCGTTACGAAACACACAAACCTCAACGTTCCGTGACTGGGTGCCGAACGATTACGCGAATATTCGTGCCCGTACACTCGAAATGTTCGATTGGCAGGTGGCGTGTGTTCGCGTTATTGAGAAAACCCACCGACGATAGCGGATAGATAGAAAAACAGAAATAGTACATTTCTGCGATCTAAAGCGAACAGAGATAGAATCGCAAGAGAAAAAGACCGGCGAGAAATGAATGGATTTGATGTCATTTGCCAAATTTCTGTGAGGAGCGAGTTGAGAAATCTAAGAACAAATACCAGAAAGCGAATTATCGCGGTAATGAACGTGGATGACATACGCGAGCGATTTCCCTTTTCTTTATTCTGATATTTTATGCGATTGCATTTAGATCAGAAATTGTCTTTCCGCCAGACGACACATACGACTAGAAAACTTTAGAAATTAATCTCATTAACTACGTTATTCGCTCGAAATTTAATCGTCAGCTCATTTCTTCGGTTTCCAAATTTAATTGCTAATTTACAGAAACAAGCTTTGCTGATAAGCGCTGTGACGCTGCCTAAAGAAGGCTTCATACCAAGGATGGCTCTATCTTTGGTTTTTCAATGACGACCATTGGTCTCTTTCTTTGTGTGTGTGTGTGCGTGTGCGCGCGCGTGGGGAGGAAGGGAATTAAAATATTGAATTTAGAAATCGAGAAACACTTGCTACATCTTTTTTTAAAATTTAAATGAAACCCTTCATATTTCATCAATGCCTTCAGTATTCACCATTAACATTATTTCAAATTATTAATTTTCATTAAAATTATAATAAACATAAATAATTTTATCTTATTTAATTGAAAATTCACGATATATTTTCGCCTTCCCGATCTAGTTTCCTGTTCCTTAATACGTACATACAAGATTTCATTGCTTCATGCGCAAGATTTCATTGCTTCAGATTTAGTTTCTGACTTACACCTATTAACATTTCCTGCACACACACACACACACATATATACGAATAAACCAACAAACAAAAAACCCTGCGGTGATTATTCTGATGTTCTACGGATATCTTTTGATTGCTAAGCGACTTTCATATCATCTAAAGGTCATTTCTATGTTTTCTAGTTAAATTGCTGATGCTACAACCTTTTAAGCATTTTTGAATAATAATCAGAAGTATCTTCGTGGAGATATTTTAAGAAACAGAATGTCGACCGTTGTTATGCCAAACTAAAATTCTTGAAATCAGCTCCGAGCAGAATTCTTTTACTCAATTGTTGCTTTAGAGATAACGCACTAGCTGAATAGCATTTCTTTCTACGGAAAAATATTCTGTGTAATGCTTGAAATTTCACGCAAAAGCAGGATGGGTAAGATGGAGTTTCTGCACAAACTAACAACATTTCTTCTTATGTCCCTCTATACAGTGTTAAGACAAAGAATTGAGGATCTCGCCGAAACTGCATACTCAAATTTAGTGTGCCACATTACAATGTGCCACAGTGAGCTACTAACAGAGCGTCTGGTAAAGGTAATGACTCGCTCCTGTATGTTCATAAAGATTACGTCAGTATTCCTCCGGGAGAACATAAACCTATCTGTTGAATGTTACTGAAAACTAAAAAGGAAACTTTTCCTGTTGTAGTCACTGGCAATATTACTTTATCAGTAAAGTTCTGACCCATAATGAAACGGAAGACAAAAGTTGGATGCAGCGTGCATTGCCTTTACCATTTTAACTCATGGTAGATCTGTTTTGATCCTGGGAGTCTTTTATTGAAGAATTAAAATGTACTACAGTGCTCTCAAGAGGCACTGTACTACACAACTAACAGCACACGTTTTGATTCTATTTAGTCAAGCACAGTTTAGTCATGGACCCTTTCGAACGAGAATCATCTCTCCATTAATATAAAAATGAATAAATTAATTGAAATTAAATAACTCAAAAACTCGAAATAAATGAAAGTTAATTAAACATAAGTTCTGGTGAGAACAATGCCTTGACTTAAATTCTGTTGAATGGGATATTATGAAAAGGAGTACAAGACAACAACATAGTTGCCAACTTCAGTCACTCATTTGCTTGAGATATCGTTGTGTGTGTGTCGCAATGAAATGTAAGCACTTCTCGATTTATGTCACGTCGAGGAGAAGCAATTTTAATGACTAAACACAATCTGACTCGTCACTAGCCATAATTTGTATCTCCTCCCCATAGGCACTATAAATTACGCGCAGTGTCGCATCCATTTGGATTTGTTTGGGATTTTATTGATACCCATTAGTATCAATAAATATTAATTGATATTTATATCAATTAATATTTATTTATATAAATATTAATAAAATTTATATTATTAATATTTATAATATTAATAATATTTATATTAATAAAACAAATTAATATTATTTTAATTAATTAATAAAAAAATTAACTAATTAATTTTTATTAACTAAAATTAATTAGTTAATTTTTAGTTAATATTAAAAATAAAATTAACTAAAAATAAAAGCAGTTGTTTTTATTTTTAGTTAATTTTAAATAACCAGTTTTTAACTTTTTTTACGCTATTAACTGACTAGACAATTGTAGTATTTGAATTTAGTCCATCCTGTTTTATTCTTCTCTTCCTTCATGTACCTTTAACATGAAGAAAAATGCACAACAGAAAAAAAAAAGCATTTCATTCCATAGGACAATTTGCTGATTCGTCTCCTCCCTGGTGCCCTGTGTAGTTGTGTGCCCCAGTATTAGCAACACGAATGTTCGTGTCTGCCTCACACATTAAGCTGGTAATAACATGCTCCGTGACAGGAAGATTGGAATGAGTCTCAAAAATAGTTCTGAGCCGGTCGATGTTAGGCTTTCTAATTCTGTTGCTATTTTGTAACGAGAGCCCTGCTGATGGGAAAAAAGCTTTCACTGAAAGATAGCACGGGCATTCAGACTCTGAAGGCCATATTCGATATGGTTGGAACTAAGCTAAAACTAAGAAGGCAGATATAAAACGTTCTATCATCAGAGTCTTCCGTAAAACATTTCGAGTCCAAATTACAAAATCTGATTCAGTCCTATTACAAAAATAATGAATGAAAATATGAGTCTTATAGTTGTGTATGGAGATTCATCACAGACTTTAGTCAAGAGTTTCAAGTTCAGATTCATCTAAGATGAGGAGGAGGAAAATGTTGCCCACCCTCCTTCCTAAATCTTTTGATATAATCTGAAAATATTCGGAGAGGGAAATTTGTATTCCTGATTCATTCTTGATTCATATATTCATGAGTTTTGATAAAAGGCTTAATGTGGCCTTTTATCAAATGAAACCATCATCTGTTAAGTATATTGTAGTCATTAATTCAAATATGTTTTCAAAAGTTTGGGAGGAATCTCGGCTATGGACACAGATTGCATTCAATAATGTCCACCTTCCATCTAAATTATTTTTAAACTGATTTCGACGTTTGATACCTGCGAACAATATTCGTGGTGGGAGTGCATTACACTTTAAGACTCTCTTTTTAAAATGTAAACAACTCGACTGTCAAATCTGAACACGTTTGATACGATTCATCCACCATAGACATTTGCATTGATCTGTATCCAATTTCTAAAACAGTGGTTTTAATAATATCTGAAAATTACTGGGATGGAATTCCTTTTTATTAACAAGCACCAAAATGCTAGACGGTCTCAATTGAAATAAGTTCCTTTCGTATGATTTTCATTCTCGGTAGGCTTCATTACCACCTTAATGTATTATTTATAAGTGAATCTCCATCTCCACCAACACTCTCCATCAAGGATTTGCGTTTTGGCATTCCGTGCAAGTATGTAAAAAGATTTCACTGGGCATTTTCAACAGTTGCATTATGTCCAGTTGACATTATTGGAACTCTAGCCAAATAACAGATCTGATTAGGAATTGGGGACATTTTCAAAATACGAATAACTAAACACGAATTTTGAAGCTCAAGTGGGGACTTCTCTAAACTTTTCGAACAATCTAGCCTATAGTTCCGCCCACAGTACTAATGTACTATTGGTGGCGTGGTCTGCTTCTTTGAGGGAGGCACTAGGTCTTCTGGAGTCGAGGCCTTCCGAGACGGTTCCTTCGTTCTTGGGATCACTATATATTATAATCACTATAAGTTGCACCCGTATATATTGTGATCACTATATATATTGTGATCACTATAAGTTGCACCCGTTGCGTGGAAGCCTGCGGCTTATAAATTGACTCTGATCTGTAGAGGTGGTGTTGCAAGGCAAGCCCTTCTAATCAGAAGCCACTGCTTCATCAGCACCTGTATCTATAGCAAATCCCATCTTGTTGGTAGACACCAACTCAACCTTCTTGACAATCCCCCCCCCCCACGATTTCCCCACTATCCGTTCACGTAAACTGCTCTATGATCAGTAGAGGAAATGGGCTAGAACGACAGCAGTGGGACGATGGCGGACCGTGCAACATGCATCGCGGTGTTGCATTTGCAGGTCGTTATTAGACACGGCGGGGTAATGTAATACACAAATAAACAAAAAAAGACATGGGGGGGTATATAGTACACATAAAATAAAAAAAAAAACGCCTCCCCACCCCCGCCCCCCCTACCTATATCAGTGAGCTTTGGTGTTTTTTTTTTTGATTTTGGTCTTTTCGTGTAGTAGCGAGCACACTCTTATGAGTCACGTGACGTTGAAATTTTTGGGGTGTGTTTGGAGTGGCTTCCCTTCGTCTCGTAGGAACCGGGCTCGACCCGGGTCCTAAAGATAACAGCGACGTCGAAAGTTTTGCGATGTGTTTGGAGTAGCTGCCCTTCGTCATCACACACACACACACACACACACACACACACACACACACACACACACACACACACACACACACACACACACACACACACACACACACACACACACACACACACACACACACACACACACACACACACACACACACACACACACACACACACACAATGCTAGTTGCTATTAATACACGCAATAATATACAGTATATAAATATAAGATAAATACGAGCTAGCAATGTGCTAGCTCGTAAGGTAGCACATTCGCCTGTGGCGAGTATTTGCAGAATGAATAAAATAGAATTTTGTTTTTATTTTTAAATTAAAGATGTCAACAATCGATTATATTCTTGGTTTAATCCTTTATTCAAGTGTAAGCAAACAAAGTTTGCTCCTGAAGTATTTTCAGGACAGGGCAACTTGTATATAGAGGCTAACGACTTCACATCACTTGCCTCAGTATCCCATAATGCAAAGCACATATCCTTACGGATATGTAGAGGCGGACTCAATAGAGGTCTAAACCGGTCTGGATAGTGATCCTTCCCATAATGAATGCCATTGTATATGTATGTAAGGATATGAGCTTTGCATTATGGGATACTAAGGTAAGTGATGTGAAGTCATTAGCCTCTATATACGAGTTGCCCTGTCCTGATTATATTTCAGGCGCAAACTTTGTTTGCTTACAAAGTAAGACATTTGGATAAACCAAGAATATAATTTCTTGGCATCTTTACTTTATAGTATAATCAAGTGGAAAAACTTTCAAGAATATTTTTTTTATTTAATAAAAAACAAATATCTTTTCAAACTACTGTAATGAACTGTTGCTCGTTTTTGTGGAACAACCACTGACTTAATGGGACATTTCATTAAAATGCTGAGTGATCTCGTGCCAGTAAATGTTTTGCTTAGCGAGTAGGGTTTTGCAACCTTCAGCCTGAATGACAGCAAACTACCCTTCGGGATATGCTTCCAACCAATTAGGAATATTCTTCCATTACTCTCGAAAAACAACCCCATTACTAATGATGGCCACTGTGGTCTGGACCATATTATTCGGCGTTCTAATTCGTCTCAGAGATGTTCGATGGAGTTGAAGTCTTTACTCTGAACTGGCCAGTCGAATATTCCAACGTTATTTTGTGAAAACCAGTTCCGGAAGAGTAATGTAGTGCTATAGTGCACTGCATGTCCGAGAGGCAGTGCAGTATGGCATGGAACGTTGTCATGCTCAACAGCATGAAGCATGAAGTTGCCCAGGATGTCCAGGTTACTATCGGACGTCATGATTTTGAGCACGTCCACCAATGGACCAATCCCCATCAAACTGAAACATCCATATATCATATCGCGTATCCACCAAACTTGATAGTTGGAATCATATAGTCCTACCCGAACTGTTCCCTGAGTAATCTTCGGATCTAAACACGATCATCAGAGTGAAACATTTGGGACTGTGATTCGCTTCTCCACAGAACCGTTTTCCAATCATCTACGGTCCAGGAACGGTGTGAAAGACACCAGTCCAAACGTCGTTTGGTGCTGACAGGACGATGTGTGGCTTGTTCGCAGCAGCTCTGCCGTGGCAACCTAAGATATACAACTCTCTGCGGGCAGTTCTAGTGTTGACAGATTCACTGCAGCATTTTCCAGATGCACTGCGAGATTCAGCTCGAACGTTATTTTGTGGAAACCAGTCCTGGACGAGTAGTGCAGTGTCATAGTGCACTGCGTGTCAGAGACGCATGGCATGCAACATTGTCATGCTCAAACATGCTAAAGTGCGGGATGCTCGAATATTCCGAGACTGAGCTGGTCAATCTCGGTGAGTAAGTGTCGGTAGCCTCCCAGGGTGTCTTCCTGCTGTGGTAACACCATCAACGTTCCATCTACGAATGACACAAGCAACGGTGTATTTCAGTATGCTGAGACGAGTAGCAATGTCACGGACATAAAGACCGCTGATGTGACAACCAACTACCATCCAATGTTAGAAATCTGTCAGTTCAGCTAAACGTGGCAATTTGATACAGTGCGAAACACACAGCATACACCACCCAGACTTACACAGACTCCCTAGATATTTGCGTGTGGTTGGATCCGAAATTTGCATTGAAATTTCAAATTAGTGTAATAGAGGTGTGTGTGTGTGTGTGTGTGTGTGTGTGTGTGTGTGTGTGTGTGTGTGTGTGTGTGTGTGTGTGTGTGTGTGTGTGTTTATTTAAAAGCAACTAATGCCGAATAACATTATTCTATTTGCATAGAATAAAAATATTTACAAAAGATCTGGATGATTTTATTTTCTTAAAAAATCCTCTCTCCCGCCCATTCAGATGTTTATTGTATTGTATGGTATGGTACAGATATACCTATCACTGCGCTATATAGGCGTTCATTGCTCTCTTACTAGAAGTAAGTCCATGCGTGTGTTGTGGCTTCCAAAATACTTTGACAAAAGAAATAAAAGCAATGGATTTTGAAAGGTTTCCGACCTTGCTCTGGCTTGGCTGCAACTCACTTAGCGGTATTGACTGAACTAAATGGGGAGGTCGTGTCCTCTGCTGAGGACACGACCTTATTACTCTTATAGATTATTAGCTTTGCTAAGCCTTGTTTGCAGAAAGCTACTTCTTGGAAAGAAAGCAAAGAAATAATGTACTTACTATTTGCATTTTTATTTATATCGTTTTTTTTTCCTCTTTCATTCAGCATCTGTTGCTGTAGTTCGATTTCTCACTCTATTCAATGCAACTGTCTCCAAACAGCTCACATTCGCTCAAGAGTTACGAGTTAATATTTAGAGGAACAAATCGTCTTAATCCTTCTCATTTTATGTATGGAAGATAGTATTATTCAATAAATTAAGCTTGGTAGTTGTAGTTTTCGTTACTCAAACGAATCGTAATGATGCTACTTCTGCTCTAAACGCAGATGTGTCTGATCTCACCCTGCTACCATCGTCCGAGACCTACCAGCTAAGTATTATATGCAGTCGAAAACTTGCTCCGTTGACATGATTCAGCACAGATGTTATCACTATTATGGATTATATTAAATATACACGAATAATATCAAAGATGTGAGAGAATGTTCATAAAATTGTAAACCTGTCTATCAAAAATCAGCCACTGATTAGATACATATGAGTTTCCTTTCTTTTTACAAATTTTTTTTGCAATTTTCATTAAATGGAAAATTTCATTATATATTTTTTAAATCTGGTCTCGTAATTTGGATTGGTGACTGCGCATTTGAGAGCAATGGTGTTCAATTCGCGAATGTATGTGTAATCATTAACTATCCATAACACAGCAAGTATGCCGCTTGCGTCCAAAATAAAGTCAAATTAAATGTAAGCTTGATGAGAATTTTTTCTGTTGAAAATTTCATTTATTCATAATATTAATATTTATTGAATTCAGTATTATTCAATCGAAGTAACAGAGTAAAAAAATCAGTTCTGTTGCGTATTCGTCTTTGAGATACCTGAGATACGCACATGTTGAAGAATTTGCAAATTTGACGAAATAGATTAAGGATGAAAAGCACATTTCCGTTCGGTTTATTTCACGACGGTGAAAGACGAACTCGGGGATTTTTACAACCATCCTTCATCGGTTATTGTGCGTTGAGCCTTTTTGCTCATCAGTCCAAGTATCAAAATTTTATAACGCGAAGCAATATTAATGATCCGACGATAACTTCCTCAGTTGCTGTGTTATCGGCGCCGCGATCGATTTAAATTCACGGTGTGCCATCGTCACCTGCTTAAGTGTACGTGACTGGGGAAAAGATAACCGGTCGGTTTAAACTGGAGAGAACAATTCATTAATCAGATCGGTCTTGTTCGGAGATTAGGCACAGGCATAAATCCTCGTGCTCTTCTAGCCGTTCCGTAAATATTTTAGCCTTAACATCGAGATAATTTTGTTGAAAATCTGTGCGTGCCGCTGAAAGCGTTTCCTCTCACATCACGTGGTGAGCCTTGGCCTTCACTTAGCTCATTAGAGTGCGCGTGCCGCCGGCGTGTTTACTTTTCGTGTTCATCTAAGACGGACGATTCAGAGCGAGACCATCATGAGAAGATTCAAATTTCATCGCATCCATTTCCATCTGTTAGTGGCGAGAACACGCTCGTGAGACAGGAATTACGTTCTCGCTCGCTCCGCCTCCTCAAGGTCATCGATTTTTCTTTATTACACGTTCTTCTTTCAGCGAAGAGAACGAGCGAGCGAGTGAGAGCGAAAGAAGGAGAGACAGCTGCTCAGGATATGTGTTAGGATATCAGAGGCGAACTTTACGCAAATGACTCGAGCCACGCCCGTGTCGCAATGCAGCACGTGATAGTATAAGTAGGCTAGCTGGCTTCCCGTGACTGATGACCACAGGCCCGAACTGAGTTGTTTTTCCCAGTTTCAAGCCAGCTTCATTCCTTCACAGCGGAGCGAGCAAGGGCGAGCGACTGACCGAGCGAATCGTTGTGTTCGCCTATTTTCTAGCGCGGCTGTTAGTGGCGGTGCCACATTTCATAGCGGCTGTCGACACACTCGAAGGATGAGCACCACGAGGAGGCTGAGAATACTGTGTCCGAGTGTGTACGGATATTTGAGTCGCTACTTCCGTGTTCACCAAGGTGTAGCTCGCGCCAAATCTGCTGTCGGCTTGTTAAATCTTTTAAGATATCACTACGGACTGCCCAGAACTGTCGTTTTGCGACCGCATATTCGGCCTTGTAGAATTCGTAACATCGCCACGAAGTTAGCGGAGAGTTTCGTTAAAGAAAAAGTCCGAGATGCTTACAGACGTGTTCGCTGGAAGCCCACCATCGTCTGGAGGATGCCGCTCCGGAAGACGAAGCCGCACAACATTCCGTCCACCTTAAAAGGTTAGAACATTGCAATTTGCATAATTTCTGTCTTACCGTCAAAACAAGCTACTCGGTTTCTGTCTATTGATCTGTAACATTCATGCTGGCTTGCGGAAACTTGTTTTTAGTTCTGAAGGTCGACTTATTAGGTGACTAGGTCAGGGCTGTGCCGCTCTTCGTTGATCACACGATTGATTTCGAGACTATAATGGGATTCCGTCGTGAGTGTGGAATGAAGCCAGCCTTTATAATTGCAGAGAATTTCGTGTGAGGTAAATAATTATGCTAATTCCGAAAGAACGCGTGGCTTCTTTGCTCCACCTTCCTTCAACAGCGACGGTGTGTTTAACTCCGGAAATGACTCAATTTAAATTTTGCGGTCCTTTTCTGATTCCAATGGTTGCAGTTATCACCCTTAATTCAAGGTGTAAATGATTTTAGATGATGAAAAGGGCAAAGTTGTAAGTAGTTTTGCGAAGATTTCTCTTGTTAAAACTTCTTAATATGTAAATAGGGAAATGCAATTCTAAGGAACACTAATGTTTATAAAATGGCAGTATACTATTAACATCAGGATACGAAATGGAAGATAAAAAGAAATAATTTGCATACATAACGTAATCATTTTTAAATAACTGTTATGTGTGCATAACAGTTATTTCGAGTTTCAATATATCCACTGCCAGCTTTACCTATTAAACTGAGAACGAAAAATCGCCGCAGACTGCAGTGATTTTTTTTTTTGACTAATTTTCTTTTCTTGTTTAGTAGCAAATTGAAAGCTCGACTGAAAAAAAAATCATTGTTATTCCAAATTGCAGTCAACATAAGATTTAGATTTTCACTAACATTCTCACACGTTTCCAGACTTTTCTTTCTGTGTGCGTTTTAAGGAAAACTCAAAAAAAGAGAAAAGAATATTGCTTTTGTATTCTCCTCGCAATTCGATCTGGTAACCTTCATAATCTCTTTCCCAGGCAAGTTTCATTTCTTGTCATACTTTGCGCTTGAATTAAATTGGCAGTAGAAGGTGTGCAACTTTCGAGATTTTATGAAGAAATTAAAATTTTATTGTGAAGAAGATAAACAGCTGATATTCATCCATTTGCTTCCAGTTGTGTTCAAGCTATGAAAGTAGTGTCGCCATAGCAAAATGGGCACCAGCCAAGAACTAGAACTTTATTTATTATGGAAAAACTTTAGCCTGCAAATTGTTAGACTTTTTCTTTGCCATCAAACCTGAATGCTTGCATTTAAACTTTGTCTTATAAACTATGGAAAACATTCTAACTACGTACGCAATGGATTTTTCAGTGTTGTTTTCATACTGAGTATTTCATAAGCATACTCTCTTTAGACATATATACAGTGTATATACAATGTATACACTACACTATATATATATATATATATATTGATAATTAAAAAAAGTTATTTTATTATTGTTGTGATGGAATGAAATGAACGAAGCCTATGACTGTATACTATAACTTGCTTGATTGATATAGTAAACTTAATTATTTAATGATATTCATTAATGATAAATAACATTGTTATATCATAAATATATAATTATATAATAATAATATATTATACAATTAGATAGGTCATGGATTTCAAACTGTGAAGCTTGTAGTTTGTCAAAATTTCATTTTCATAGAATAACTGAAGTAGAGCATTAAGATGAAGGAATTTCGCCACCAACTATTGGGGCTTGCATTAATTATAGAGAATTGTATTGCATAACCCTTTGTTTTTTACTCTTCCTAAGGTAAACCTCACTTACAAACAAAGAAATTTCTTAAAGCTGGAGATCTCAAACTGTGCATTCATAGGCTTTCTGCAACTTTTTTTTTTTTAAATTTTATACCAAGCATTTGGTAAATTTTGGAATCATTTGGGAATCCCATCAGAACCAGAAGTCTTTTTTGGTATCCGAGTTGTTCAGGATTATTATTATGCGATGATACAGGAGGCATATGATGTGCAGCGTCCCAAGTAAAGTTGGAATTGATTTACCCGGCCATATATGGAGGAGTTGGATGAGAATAATGATCCAGGAGATTAGCTTTATCTTTAGATGATGTTGTAATACTCCCATCTGGTCGAGAGACAAGAGGGGATAGTAAAATTTTGTCGATTTCTTATCCTTTTTTACAAGGAAGGATAAGAAACCAAAAGGCACGACTGCTATTGGCACAGGCTACGAGTTCCCTACATTTAGCTTTTGACAATTAGACTTCTTACTATTAATGATATTTCGCAAGATTTTTAGACTTTGTTGTAAGAAGTTAAAGTTTTTGTTTGAAGAATCCACTTATAAATGCTGTTTTTTTTTTCTTGGACCATTGGCACGCGTTTTGGTAAACTGTGGCTTTAACATAAAATTGGAAGTCTTTATTCCTACAAGCATAACATCTGTAACCAGATCAAATCTGGATCTGAAGAATGGAAACAACTGACCATAGAAAAGGAGGAGTAAAAGTCTCGGAGGTCATCTTTGAATTGTAGTGCTAAAGGATACAAAGTTGTGAATTGCTAAGTGTATTGCTAAGTATTCCAATAGGAATGGAATTTCTATGAAGTTAGAATTACGAAGCGAAGAAGCTACCTCACTGTACCTGAAAGGAGAACCGATTAAGAAAAGATTCAGTGTCGAGTGAATGAAGAGAATCGTTGGGTATAATGGTTGGTAGATGAGCACTTCGCTGTAGGTCATTGCAAACAGCCAACCGATCTTGAAGCGAGCAACTGGAAAAAAGGGAATCAGATGGAGGTGTGGCCAGTAATGTCACCAACTTCATCATTAGGATAATTGGATTTCAGAAAATCAAGTTTAAGGAATAAGTATTCAAAGAAGTCAGTCACAATTATTTTCAGAATCTGGGAAGCGGTGGAGACAACAGATGAATGACACATAAGGCAAAGAAATCTTAAACCAATGAATAAAACAATCGGAGTAAGTTTTAAGTGCTTATCTTTTCATAATATTTCCTGAACTGAACTTTGAAGTATCACGAGCAACATAATTTAAATTTTGTGATAAAGAGATTTATATCTGCACCATTTATTAATATTCAGAGTGAATATTTTGTTTCTGTTCTTTTTTTGAACCATTCCATATCTTATTTGAATAATTTCCTCTTTGAGGTATAATGAATAAATAAGTAGATGAGATTATTTTCCTCATTTCTTTTCAGAAACCATTAACATATAGTAGTCCGTTATTTCAGTAGAGCGAGAAACCCATGCAAGTCTAAAGCAATTACAGCTGTTGCATTTTATTCTCTCTCTCTCTCCCACTAATAAGGAGCTTATGAATATTTAACTATTCGTCGACCTGTTTGGTACTTTACAACTTACTCCTCCGCGTGGCTATCTCTCTCTTGAGATGTATTAACCTATTCCATAAGGTGAGTAAACCATATTAGAACTTGAAAAATCAGCGTGTTTGGCTCGCTCTGTCACGAATGTCATAGGAAAAAAAACTAAATGGATTTAGTGCGAGCATAGGCATGCCATGCAAACTGCATCTATTCGTGCTAAAGCGTGTTTCTATTTTCTACCTTGAAAATAACCACGAATGTCTGTATGTCCTTGGTTGTACGTGGAGGGAATTGGTGGTTGAATAAACTAGTATATCACTAGCGGCCTTTGACAGCATTTGTGCGAGACAGTACAGTTGGGCGCGACTTGCTCGTATATTGTCTACCAAGTAAGAGTACAAACAGCATGCAGTGTAGTGAAGGTTAAGCATAGTGTTAAAAAGATATTTACTTTCATGGATAACCGTTCATTAATTAGACACCATTTCTCGCAAACTGCATTTTAAGCTGTAAACTCTAAAAAATATAAAACTTAACCGACAAACCCAAATAAGCTCAATTCCAAATGGGTTGAACTCCATTATTTGATTAAAATGACTACCGTTCGCCATATTCTGTGCATTTCGCTGTTCTCACAGGCTACTAGAATGTAACGAACACGAGTTTCTGCTGTAATCCAGCTAATTAACATATCTGTAAATGTAAAAAAAAAAAAAGAGAATAACTTTGGGGGATAAATCTTTCTCTCAGGAAATGTTACTTTTCGAGTCCCACCGTTGATTTCTGTAAATTAATGAAGCCTTCTGAAGTGATCACAAAATCAGGAGCACTTTAATACCATTCTGCACAATATGATGACTTGATTATTTTCAAGTTGACGACGTGTTTTATTGTAAATATCTTTAGTTGGTGCATGCATAAATACGCGATCAGGTTTAATTAACAAGGTCACTTATTATCAGTTGGATATATTTTTTTCGACATTTTTCAAACGTAGCGCAATTATTTGGAAGAAACTAAATTTTGCATTGCAAAAAATCGACTTTTCATATACCAGTGTAGCCACACTTCAAGGGAATGTTGTGCAGTATCATCTTGGCAATTTGGATTCTATTTACGGCATAAATAGGCTGATGAGACTTCGCGTTAAAATAACTGATATTTAACCTAATATTAATCAGTAAAAGCTTTACTATTATAACTTAAAATGCTTAGCTTTTTCTTCAGTAATCTTTATTTAAAATTTCTTTTATTATTATTTTTGTTTTGAAATTTTAATCTCTAAATCTGTCGATTTTGTAATAACATGCCGATAAAATAAAATATAACTTAAACTAGTAAAAATATAACAATTTTCACCGTTTTGTACGAGCAAACCGGCCACAAAACACAGTTTACAGAGAAAAATACTATTAAGGGAGATGGCATTCAGATGATACAGTTAACATCGTTATGTGGAGTAGAGTGTCCCTCCCCCTTTCACAACGAGTTCTTAGACTCTTTGGAAGTGTTAAATAATAATAATAATAATAATAATAATAATAATAATGTGCTTTGCAGACTCAGCATTTAAACTTAAAAATCAACGTCCATAACTAACCACTTTAGTAATTTTCTTTTTTATTTCCCATTTATGGTTAATAAAAATGAAAAACAAAATAGAAGAACCCTCCGAAAGCCTTGTCTCCGAAACGTTTACTGGTACATCTCAGGTGAAAGAAAAATAATGTCAACCAGTAATGTTTCATCTTACTGCACATTTATTCTAACAAATTACACGAATCACTTATTACAGGAATGTTTCCGTTATAACATTCAAGGCTTCGAATATCGCTCGTGCTGTCCTCATGGATCCTTTGCGTGTTCTGAATGATTCGATGACTAACCGCCACACAGCCGTATCCAGGGAGACAAAGCCTAAGTTTTGTATATGTTACGTGCTTTGATGCATGCGCTGTTCGCATATTATGGGCTCTTGGGATTCTAAAAGGAAGGGTGAATGGCGAGCTGATCGCAGCATGATACCTAATTTCTCGAGATTTTCTGTGGAGTAGAGATAATGACGATCCCACGATAATGCTCTTTTGTTTTTATATTCTTTGTCATTTCAAGAAGTTGGGTGTTACAGAGTACCAATAATTTACCAATCTCCATAAACAGATTCAGTCCTACTGCCTACCTCGCGGAATCAGCCCAGCAGCCTGAAAGCTCTCAGTCCAGCACAGCACTCACTCCTGTGAGTGCTGTGCTGTAAATTTGCAACTCCTTTTGACTTAACCACAGCATCTATCAGAAAAACTCAGCTTTCAGAGTTTCCTTGATATTACCGATCCTATTTGTGACGGAAATATTTGTAAATATTGATTTTGTCTCGAAACATCCGAGACTATCTAGTTTGATATTCCTGTCGGTCCGAATGGTCGAGTGTGAGTGTCTCGGTTCTCCAGCAGATAAAAATATCACGAATACTGTAGGTTCGAATCCCCCTCTGGCACGAATGTTTGTAATTCTCTCTCTCTCTCTCTCTATGTGTGTGTGTGTGTGTTGGTGTAAACTGATTAAAGTCCTGAAACAATTATTGGTTTCTTGAGCAACTTCCGTGTTTACCAGAGTAAAGGAATCGGATTATCCAAGGTCACATGCAGTACTAATCTATTATAGGTTCCCAACTCTTCGTTTGTAACATACACACATATATAGACATTTGAATATTTAACTTTAATTTAACTCAGATTCGATCCTTAGCATTAATGTACATTAATGCCTTTTGTGGGTGGAATTCACATAAAAATTGTAAATTTAATGAATCCCGTAGAGTTTTGTTGTTCAGAATTATCGCCTACACGAGGCGTCAGTGTTTGCTAATCCGACACATTTTCAGGCCAGTATTACAGGGAGGAAAAACTCGAAATGTCTTTTTGCCTTTGCTCAAGATCGATTACTTGAAAGAGACCAGAGCTATTTTCCGACACCTGCCATGTAGCAATATACCTAAGGATGTTGTCGATACATATACATATTACGTATTTATATTATAAATAGCAATTGATGAGACAGTACCGATCAAAAATAGCAGCCAGTACATGAAATACAGGCGCGATTACCTTGGCAACCACTCGTGCATGCTAAAATAATATATCGCACTATTTTAAATAAGATTATAATATTTTCTTCGTAATTATCCGAACAAATTGACAACATGGTTGTTTCGGTTAATTAAACATCACTAGAATACCCAGTTTATACGAAGCAAAGTGTAATTAGGCCTATATTTAAATGTAGGCCTAATTACACTTTGTACGCAAGGTTACTACTGTTGAATTTTGGAATATGAAGCATCATGAAATATAACTGATTTAGAAAATATATTGTAAATCATCGGAAACGAATGCATTTAAATGGCAGGAATAATATTTCAGCATAACACCAACGCACTAAAAGTAGATTTAGGGGTCGGCGGAGGTGGTTCGGATAACCGACATTAAACTGTAATTATTCGTTGCACTTTAAATAACAGAAAACGTTCTTTAAAAAACTTAAAACCAACGATTTTAATATTGTAGAATATGGCGATAACGAAAGAAATGAATGAACAGTCTTTGTAAATACAAAGACTGTTCATTCATTCCTTTGGCGCTTTAAAGCATCAGCTTTCATTTTTTCCCTCAGAAATATCTTTGAATAAGTGCTGAAGTCTGTACGTACGAATCTGATGTGCGAATGCGACTTTCCAGTGTGGAAATGTTACGTCACATCCTCCTGTTATTGAAAATGAATAATTTATTGCTTTTTTTACGTGATGAACGTTAAATCAAGTGTTCGAGTAATTTCTTATGTATTTATAGAAGGAATTCTCTTCGCACATATTTATTGAAGGAACGCTTTATTTCGTTTTGCAGAGGAGAAACTTTTGCTGCTGCTCGAACGGATGAAAGCGGAGAGAAAACTGCGAGAACGCAGACGAGAGGACTTGATGAGACGTGTGAAGATACTGCAGAATACCGCAAATCAAAGGCGGGAACAAGGTGAGTGCATAAGACCGACTAGTTTAGCTGGAGTGAATGACTAACCATACGAAAATGTTCGCTTACTTTACTCTTAATAATAATAATGCTCATATTTTGCATAATAACAGTCGACTCTTCGTAACCTTCTTGAGAGGCGGCGCTGCGTCCTTACTCCTGAACTTGCGCAAGGCCATTCAGTCTTCTGTTAGTGGCCTTGACGAGCGCAGTAGAGGAAGATCCCGATACACAGTGAACTTCGGATGATTTAATGTCGCCGTGCTTTTTAATCTTTATAATTGTTGCAACAGACCAGCGTACAAGCAATAAGAAATATTAAGGAACGGAACTATTTTACCGCACCTTTAAGTACCTGAAGGGTCGATATTTCCGAAAATAGTTTAGCGACACGGATGGGACCAGTGACCATTAACCCACCTGTATTTTGCCGTTTTTATCGAATGGTAACGGCATAAAAAATGGGTCACATGGACAACAGTAAATTATGAATAGAGTAATAATGTTGCCGTAAATAAAAACTTATAAGAAAATTGTCTTCTTGTGCTGCGATATTTCTCAACTCAGATGATTCAGCGCATGTTTCGTCCTTACGATTATCGCCTTACAGTTAATATGAAACCGAAAAAAATTTAAAAGGTCGTGTAATTAATTGTAATAAACTCAGCATTCCGGAAATCTTCGATTATTCTAAAATGTGTCTACATTATCGGCATTAGGAATGGTTTGAAACCATTTTTGAATGGCCCATAGAAGTCAGTCACGTAAAATTTAAGCCGCCAAACCAAATTAGGCGAAACAACGGTCACATACTTTGGTCGGTCAGTATTAAGACCAAACCGAGTTTGGGGTTTGCTTCCTTTAATTTTCAATTCCAGTGTAGAAGTGATACAGCGATAGGAAGCCAGTGATCATTCGTAAACCAGAGGGGGGGGGAATTGCTTAAACCATCGTTCATAACTATGAATTAAGTAGAATATTTAAATAATAATAATTATAATAATATTTAAATAATATTTAAACGAAATGCATTTGAAGAAACATCCGGATTGCGATTGCTTAGAATTGCGACAGTGTGTTTTCCGGCCTGTTTGTCTGAATATTACAACCTCTGCTAATTAAAACCGACTTTAATCTTGCATTCTCCGTGAGAGACCAGCTGATTCTCCTTTAGTGCAAAAACCTTCGATTCTCGTTATGACGAAAGGAATCCTAATATGGACATTTTCAACTGAAGATAAGTTACTCTACTACCTTCGTGTGAAATTATTTTTTTTCTCCTCAAAACTCACATTTTGTCTGAATATTAAAAGCTAGGAACAGACAGACAGAAATACTATTAGTGGGAAGAAGATGTTGCCTGCATGTTGAATTAAGTAGTAGAGGATTTGTTGTGTGGTGTTGGATGCTCTTCCAAGATGAGTCGTTGGCCTTCATGGAGGTATTACTCTTTGGATTAAGCGTAAAATTATTTTAACCTTTGGATGTGATTTTGGTTTTATATTCATCTACACTACTATATAATACGAAATCCATGGGGATAAGTATCACATTACGAATTCCAGAGTTCTCTTAAATAAAGTTCTCAATGGAACCAGTTACCGACTTCGCATCATACGAATAAACGAAAAGTAGGTTAATCATAATTCATTCACAGAATTTAATCTCCACCCGGGTATCTCTGACTATCAGAGAGAGTGGTTTTACTAAAATGCATAAACTTGTTTCATGGGTTGATCGGAGTTAACAAATTACTTATGCTGTTTCATTTTTCATAACCGAAAAAGCGAAAAGTTTGGATCGATAGCAACCATTTACTTTAAACACACCAAAGTGGAAATAAGTAAGCATCATCACAAACATCACATATCACAAACTTTCACACCTGAAAGTTTATCTGTCTTTGTCATAATACCCGACCTTATCCATACGTTTTTCTTACGAAAACTCTCAGCACAAGTTCTTTTCCTCCTTGTACTCCAGACCCTTTCTAGTAGATTTATTCTCCTCTCTGGAAATTCTTTAGAAAATTCATTTTTGTTTAAGATCATAAGACTTACCTCCACCAGTTGAACAATCTTTTTTTAATGAATAAAACGTGAGAGAATTGGTTGAGCTTTCCGTCGATAATACAAAGCTTGCTGCACTTCAGTGCTGAAATTAAGCATCTGAATAAGGAGCATCAGTGAGTCAGATACTTTTAAAAGGATCACATTACTTTCTTTGGTAATATGCTGTGCAATGATAAATCTATCGATTTAACTAACATTGGATTAAGAAAATGAGCACAAGATAAGATATGCAACAGATTTTAGGAAGGGAGAAGCTGAGAGCTTAGGGAAAAAGGGAACAATCAGGGTAGGGTTTAATTTCTTTGATTATGTAGATTTCCTCTGATTTGGGCGTGCCAGGTTAAATGACCCATGATCAAAATTGGTACCAAATAATAATTTTTTTCTACATTTATTTTAGTTCGAGAAGTCTGGAGAAAGCGCTATTTAGACTCCAAAAAGATAACTCCAAGACTGGAAGAGGAATGTTCAAGACTCCGACAGGAACTTGAAAAACTGCATAGAGAGCTGCTAGCGAAAGTGCAAGCAGGAGTGTGGGCACTCCTAACTATTTCGGGGAAAACGGAAAGACCTTCAAACAAGGTAAATGCTCACGCTCTGGACGCGTTTTTTTTCTTCTTTCATTCTTGTAAACTTTAAATTTCAGAGAAATTGATTTAGTAAAAAAATGCGAAAAATCAACCACATTTACAAAAATATAATGCGTACAAGCCATGCCAATTTAATAGTCCTGTTTTCATAAAATGAATTCTGAGGAAGGTTTACAAAGAAACAAAGAAATCTGATTGTGATTGCAATCTGTAATTATATATTACTATCGCTGTTTACTGCTAGCGTAGAGGTTAAACATGAGATAATTTTTAACTGTAAACGGTCCTTAATTATATGATAATCGATTTTATAATTCCTGTTAATTTCAGTTTTGTCGGGAAAAAGATGTATCGCCTGAATTGAGCAGCTTCTCTCCACTCAGTTTCAGTTAACATTGCAGAAATATAACTGAACTGCTTTGCGCATTCTTAGTGGCGTCAATAAATTGTACTTTTCTTCTATATTGTGTTGTGGATTGTAGTCCGGTGAGATTGCAAGTGGTGTTATGAACTTGCAATTATGAACGTGTTATAATACTGACATTCTTGGATATCTTACCAAACGGATGGTAAGATATCCAAGAATCTAATGATTTACTACTTCGATTAGTACGTAGTATTATTAATGTATGGTTGTAACCAAAGTGTGCATTTATACATTACAATGTCTCTATTACAACCGAACAGGACATCTAATGGAGTAGATAGGCAATATTTTTATATTTATATTTAATGGTCGATGAGAGTTTTCGCCTTTAGATGTCTTAATGTATCAGCTTTTTTTTTTCGTACCATAAAATAGCTTAGGAGGCTAGCAGTGAATGTTTTCTTAGTCATGTCCAAACACTAAGTTAAACCAGAATTAAAGGACCGAAAGAGATGTCTTATGTTGAATAGTCACGATGCTGTTGAACAAATGAGGAACTGGAAAAGAAGGCAGGTTATTTGTTATCCAGAAAAAACTTTGAAAAATGAATTACCGAAACGGAGAAAGGAAGGAGGATGACAGAGAAGAGGGGATATGTCGTTCAGCGCTGGCGAGTTATCAGAATGATGCCGGTAAACTCTAAAAGCGAGAAGTCACAGGGATCAGGTGAAGGAGGCGGCCATGCAGTGGGAAATGCACAGCTGATTACTCTGGCTTCTGTAAAATGTTTTCGAAGAACCTCCGTGTGCAGATTGACCGATGTGCGGAGGGATCCCATTCTGCATAAAAATGACTGAATCCATGCACAGTCATTGCTGTAGCTGCGTCACAACAAAATTGTTTATCATATCACGATGCCTCTCGGCAGTAACTGAGCAGGTCGCAGGATCCGACTGGTGAATGTTCTCAAAGAAGAATGGTTCAATGATACAAAGCTGTAGACTTTCACCAGACAGTAACTTTGGGTCAATACGAAGGGATTTGGTGCATTGTATGCTGGGTTTTGCGTAGCCCATACCTGGCAATTGTGAGTATTCATAGCTCCGTTCAGGTGAAAGTGAGCCTCGCTCCAAACCAAATCATCCACGGCTATGCAGCGTCGAACTGCACTCGAGCAAGGTATGTTCAATCGACTTTCAAAGTTCTGCGAGCTCGACTCCTATATCCTGGTTGTCTTGAATGCTCAGAAATGCAGAAACGTCTGTAGAATTTTCCAGACAGTGTTAGACATATCCATGTGTCTTGATACAGCGCGTGCACAGCAGGAATCAATGCTGTTATTCATGGCTTGCTCCACAACTTCAATGAAGAAGTTGCAGTAGCAACTTTATTCACTTGTTGTAAACTTATTGGTTTGTGACCTCTGCCAGGTTCCATCTCCGAACGATTCCTTTTCTTCAAAACAACTAATTGTTTATTGCAGGGCACAGGAAGATAGAGGACCTCGTTGACATTTGTACAGGCGAAAGAAATTGGCCGAGTGCAGCAACAGCATTGTCACTGTTTAGGTAGTATAGCTTCACAAGAAGCTATCGCAAATTGAAGCAATGTTAGTGCTTTGGACGGTATTACCAACTATAATGAAGGGCACTTTGTACATATACAATACAGTGTCCATCCATTTAAACCCTACTGGCACCTACCAAGTTGCGTGATATGCAAATTCCATGCACGTAGTGTTTATAACACCTCTCGTTTGGTGTTAAATTTTAGAACTACTCTCTCTCTCTCTCTCTCTCTCTCTCTCTCTCTCTCTCTCTCTCTCTCTCAGAGATCGCTTCCACATGACGCACAATGTATTTCCACAAGGTTTTGCAGCATTTGGATTAATGGATCGCGCTCCATAAGGCCTTAATAGGAATACTTTAATTTTAATTACTGTGTGTTTCACCAATTTTTTTCTCAGTAATTAGCATTTAAAATTTACTGAATTAATGTGTGCTACAATTAAAAAATGTTTATTTGGCTGCAGTTTGATTTTTGTCATATTTTTTCAACAGTTGAGTTATAAGATAATGATAGCCAGACTGTTACAAGAAATCGAAGATCTTACTCGGAGAGTGGAAGCAACGAAGTTGAAGCTTGCAACAGAATTAAAAGTAAGTTGAAAGGTGGGCAATTTTGCATGCACTCATTCATGAATTACATTGAGAAAGTGCATCGTATCTTTCGTGAATTTTCTTTTTTTAATCTGAGAATAATCTTTTTCTTTATAATTTGTAAGTGAATTTCTATTTTCTGTATAGAAATCCGAAATCCAGTCAAATTAAAAAAAAAAATCTCACATTCACAAATTTCATGGATGTAAGAATAAACATCGTTCAATAGTTACAGCGAACACCGAATGAAGAAAGAACAGCCACAAAGAAAACAACTTTTCAGTGCCGCCACATTTGAATGCATACTTCATGAGATAATCTCATTGGATCAGTATCGATACAAGCTGGTATGATGCAATGAATTGTCATTGATATCATCATCATCATGCCTATCAAGCATTTAGGCCTAGAGTGGCCTGTTCCGGCATTAGAAGTAATCGTTGAATCTTTTAAGAGGACGTCCTGGTTTTCTTTTCCCTAATGGCTTGTACTTTAATTGTCATTGATATGCAATCGTGAAAATATTTCGCTTATTAATTAATAGTAGTCAACTGCTATTATATACGAGGGTGGTCTGAAACGTTCTCGGCCTAACAACGTAAAACGAATTTTTTAGGAAGAGATAGAAGTCAGAGGGAGCCAAATCTGGGGAATAGAGTGAATGTTCCAACAATTCATAGTGCAGATCCCTTAATTTTCCCATTGCCAAAACACCTTTGTTGGCAGGTGCATTGTCCTGATGAAAGATGATTTTTTCCTTCTGCAAACTTATACCACGAATTTTTTCGTCTAGTCTTGTTAAAAGATCGGAAGAATATTCCCCTGTTATTGTTTTACCCTTTTCAAGATAATTAATAAACAAAATGCCTTTAGCATTCCAAAATACCGATGCCATGACCTTTCCTACTGACGGAACCGACTTTGTCTTCTTTGACGCTAAACAGCCGGCTTCTGTCCACTGTTTTGACTGCTGTTTGAATTCTGGTGTGTAATAGTGAATCCAAGTCTCATCCATAGTCTAAATCGACGCACAAAATCAGTTTATTCATAATAAACACTCCAAGCACAGAGATTATCATGAGAGTGCGTTTTTGATCTGTTGTTAGCAAGCCTATCTTGCGCAAATCCTTTTCATTCGCAAATCTTCATGTAAAAATATATCCTGCTAACATGTTCTTTTGAAATGCCTATAGTCTCAGCAATTTCATGCACTTTGACTCGCCGATAATCCAATACCATATCGTGCATTTGATCAATAATTTCTGGTATTGTTACACTTTTTGGACGTCCTTCACGTTGATCATTTTCAAGGCTGGTACGGCCACGTTTAAACTTGGCAGCTCATTTCTTAATTGCAGTAAACGAAGGAGAACTGTGTCCATAAACTTTTATGAACTTCGAATGAATTTCATTTGGCTTTAAATCTTCTTTTACAAAGAATTTTATAACCGCACGATACTCAATTTTATCTATTTCAAGGGATGCAGACAAAACGTTTGCTTCAGGCAGCTGTATAAAACAAACTACTTGATAGAATGCTGCCTTGCAATTCACATGGATGCTTATGACATATGTACCAACTTAGAAAAAATAATCTTGCCGACAGTGTTGCTATCTATGGTTGAGGCCGAGAACTTTTCAGACTATCTTCGTATCAACTGCTAAAATATAAATTCTGAGTGGCAAGATTTAGATTCGAATCCCGTTAGAGCGAGAAGTACCTTTCGTTTTTCATGTTAAATTGTACTTGCTCTTGTACGGAGGGGGAAGGGTTCCCCCTAAGGTAATTCGGGGTTTTGGTCCCTCAGACGGACAGAAGAAGGACGATTATGAGTTTACAGACATGTACACTGTCCCTCCACAGCCTTAGTTTCTTCGGACGTAATTACAAACAGTCACAACCGAAATTGTGATAACTATGCAGTAATTCTTCTACCAAGTGTCGATGCTTATACTTGTATTCTTGATTATTACTCCAAAAATTACCAACTACAGATTTAAAGCATTTCCACCAAGTTTTTCATTCGAAACTACCGCAAAATCTATCTGATTTCCTTGCCAGCACACGAGTACTTTCTTTGGTCTCAGTTGAAAAAATTTTCCGTTAAGTCAGATAAAAGATTTTTTTTTTTTAATCCAAGCCGTTAAAATTCTTCGTTAGGTACGATCATGTATAACAGAAAGAGAAGAATGACTCGGGATTTAGTAATTGGATACAGTATATATTGAACGTTATTTCTGAGGAAAATTTTTTTTTTTGGTCAGTGCTTTAACCAACCATGTTGTACTCCTGCTCGACACTGCAGTTCAGGCAAAGTTCAAAACACCAATGTGTCTGATCGCTTCAGTGTGGTCGTGTGACATTTTATTCCCGTCCAACAGAGCTGCTTTCACGACGAATTATAAAAGTATCCAGTTATCAGAGAATTGCATGATTTTGCTGTACTGCCGGCCGTGTATTTTTACTTGTTTTATTTTATTTCCAAACTGAAGATGTTGCAGCACCTGTTGCAAGTTATTGAAAACGAATGCTTCAATAGGACCCGTGTTGTACCGTAACATCTCCTAGGAAGCGTAGTTCTATCTGAATTACACAGTACAATGTCACCAATGTCAGAAGTATCTTCATAGATTTATCCCTTTAGATTATTTTTATTCATCCCATAAGAACCGTGTCTCTGTGGCATGAGTTTTCCTTGAAGTCCAAGATTAAGGTCATGGAAAATATGGGATGATGAGATGAGAAAACATGGAATTTTCAAGTCTCCAATAAGCAAAGTAGTGTATCACCCTCAGGGTATCACCCTGAGGGACAAATTCAATAATCTTTCATCAACTTTCATTTCGGCCATTTAATTTTTTTTCAGTAATAGTAGTTCGTTCTATACTTCTGTAAGGCGAATAACTTTATGCTGGAAGAAATAACGAAATATCCAAACACAAAGTCATAAAATAAAATTTTTGCGCTATTAGCTCGTCAACAGTTTGTTAATTATTCCAGCATCAGAGTTTCACTTGACTACGAATGCAATGCATTTTTCTATTCGTCAGTTACATCTTACATCAAACTAATGTCATAGGCTATCTATCCACTTAACACCGGAGAAAACCAACGAACTTGAAGTAGTGCTGTGGTTTAGAAAAGCTAAAGAGAATTACAATGGTACGTCGTCTATGAATTCGTTGTTCCAACTAATTCATGCAGAGTCTTAATCGGTAATCTTAAAGTTGCAAAGCAATCATCATTTTCCTTTATTTCCTTCGTAGATGCAAGATCTCAAGGAGAAAACAATGTTGTATTTGAAATACTGTATATTCCCTTTTTTTAATGTGCTTTCCAATGCTGCATCGAATTTCATGCATTGTTTCTGACATCGCTTAATACAGAAAAAGATTTTCATAACTGGACCTGTTCAGGTGGGTTAATCGCGAGTTTGAGTTATGCATTCCGCAAAGTCTTGAAAAACAGCTTTAAATAGTGCTATATTTAGCAACATAATTAATTCTGAATTATATTCTCTAACTGTAATTTTGAAAATATCTGATTTATCCCAAAGATCATTTCTAATGCTCACAAAGTTGAATATACTCGTTTTTTATTTATCTATTCCTTCTCTAGTTAAGAAATCAAGCTGAAAGGGATGTAAAGGCGTTAAGAGAGGAGTTACTGAAGAAAAAAATCCAAGTAACCCTAACTCGCAATCACGAACAAGCGACGATGGGAAATGGAATTCGGGACCAGTACTTCATAAGTGTCGTTTGAATGAATCTCTCATTCTGAAGATGATTATGAGGTTAAAGAGGAAGACCCGAAGATTAATGAACCAGTTGGAGAATAATTCATTGCTGACGAAGACTGTGCTGAAGGAAAAGTAAATTCATCCACCGAATACTCTCAGAAGAGAGCATTGAACTCTGGAGAGTTCAATGGAAAATCCAGAGAGAACTCTGGATTTTCTCTTACAAATATCCGTCCCTCATCTTGTACGGACCTTATTCTATGTATTCATTTCCATAACTACAACAGGTAGGGTCTGTATTCCCGTCGCTTTCAATTGTTTCGCCTTCCACAAGAAACCTGCCATTTATAAATCAGAAAAAAAAAACACTTGTGATATAGAATGTTAGATGGTGGCGTTATTTATGTGTCTGTGATAGCATAGGTCTTATATTGTTTTGACTGTAGTTACGTGATTGCAGAGTCCAATGGGAAAAAAGACGATGGGGAAAATGTTTTCGACCAGACATTTATTACTCGGTTGTCAGTTCTGTGTTTTATTCAAGACAGCACAACATATCCTGTACAGCATTAAGTCGTAAACAGCTTAATTAAAATGATCCATCGACTCGTTGTTTCATTTACTGTTATTCAAGTAAGAATCTTTCTGTATTATTTGATATTTAATAAAGTTATGCTCTCAACTCTGCTTTTTTTATCACTGACCAAATATTTGATAATTACGTGTGACCATATGTACTGCTTTGTTAAACTCCGTGACTGAAGTCACATTTGTAATCGGGAACAACACGCACTATTAGATGCGACTTCGTAGGTTCCCAGGATTAAAATTGACTGAGTTATGTGTGCAATTAAATCTGCATGAAGGCTGTCCTAAGTACAGGTGATAAATTTCGTCCCTTTCTGTAGTGAGTTATTTTCTTAACAGGAAAAGAAAGTAAGGATATAAAATTAAGGGAAAGAATTAAGTGAAATAATTTAGTTAAGTCGTTATTACTGGCATTTATTAATTCTTAGATGTCTCGAAAATCGTTTCAAACATGATTTGGTTTGAAGAAGGCGGAGGGAGGCAAACAAATTTCATTTTTAAACACCGAACTATTTCCGCTTGTTTTACAGTCAAGATCACGCTAGAACAAACGAATTAATCATTGTCTTGACGTGTGTTTTGTTTTGATTTTTTATGAACAAATGGCTATAAGCAAATGTACACTTCCTCACGATAGCTTAATTTGCAGTTCGTCATTAAATATGTCTTAAGTTGTAACGTATGTGTATGCATTATATTGTCAAAATGATGTTTTTGTCCTGAAAATTTAGCCAGAAATAAATGATAACTTAACAGCTGTGTTATGAAAAATGTTTTACGTCAGTAATGTGCTGAATTAGTAAACACTCTGAAATGACAAATCCATAAAGAAGCTACCAAGTTTCGTTGTTCCCTAGTGTAAATATTTTTTCCAGTTTTGAAAACTGTAAAAAATATTCTGGAATAATTGTAACCGAAAATCAGCTTTTGTTCTGTGAAAGCAAATTGATCTGAGCATGTTGATGGTTCAAAATGTTTGTCAACAGTTATTTATTCACGTGTATCGAAAAAATATTACATTAAAAAGTTATTGATACTTCTCAGTGTTTCTAGTTAAAGAAATATTCTTAATGAAATAAAAGCATACGCATATGAATCTCTTAATATAAGGCCTTATAACCCTTTATATAACCAGCATAACGCCTTTCCCTTTAAATCACGTCAGATGATCCGGTAATATCCAGAAACCAAACGTGGAATTTTCAAGTCTCCAATAAGCAAGGTAGTGATGGTATCACGCTGAGGGACAAATTGAATAAATATTCCATATCGACTGATTAGAGAACTTGATGAAGAAAAATGCCGAGGAAACGTTCTCTAATCGGCAACTAGATAGACCTACGATATACAGTACCATCTTTCTTCTCCCAATCTAGCGTCATCGAAATTATCACAATTTACCAGGAAAGTTTCCTTTACGTTTTTCTTCCGTCACATCATGGGAGGTTCCATGACGTAACACCATTAGGAAAGAAGAAAAAATATGCAGTATATATATCAACCTAAAAGTTATCTGCACAAAATCTGAACTTGAAAATATTTGAACTGTCTATTAGCAAACTAAAATTTGCGATTAGAAGTTATACACAATGTTGGCCACAGTATTGGTCACCTAGTTGTGGTCAAATGCGTTTTAATTACATTTTCGGTACTGACTGAAACTATCTTTGTCCTGAATGACAGCAACTACCCTTCGGGACATGCCTTGAACCAATTTCTGATACGTCGCAAAAGGAAAATTCTTCCATTTCTCGTGTAAAGTTACCCACATTGTTAATGCTAATAATGACCGCTGTAGTCTGAAGCGTATTCAGCGCTATACTTCGTCCCAAAGACATTCGATAGAGTTGAGGTCTTGACTTTGAACCTGCTGGTCCAACAATCCAACATGTCGTACTCAAACATGCAATGGTCACTGCCGAAATACTTCCACAGCGTCAGAAGCATGAAGCTATCCAGGTATCATGGTCTCATCTGACGTCATGGTTTTGGGCACGTCCATCAATGAAACAAGCCCCATCCAACTGAAACATCCCAGTATCATTACCAAGCCTCGACCAAATTTGACAGTTGGAATGATGCAGTCCTACCGGAACCGTTCTCCGGGCTCCACAGAACCGTTTTCCAATCATCTACAATCCAAGAACATTTGGCATCATGTGACTTGTTCGCAGCAGCTCTGCCGTGGTAACCAAAGGCATGCAACTCTCCGCAACAGTTCTTGTGCAACATTTTCCAGGTTAACTGTGAGGTTCCCAGTCAACCTGGTCCGCTGATGACTTGAGGGATGCTCGACATTCCGAGACAGCTCATCGATCTCGGTCAGGAGTGTCAGTGGCTTACCAGAGCGCTTTCCTGCTGTGGTAGCACCATCAACTTTCCATCTACGAATGACACAAGCAACGGTGTATTTTGGCATACTGAGAGACGGGTACCACCATCACGGACAGAAAGACCACCGATATGCCACCTAGCTATCATCCGACGTTGGAAGTGTCAGCTCAGCTGAACGTGGCAATTTGATACAGTGCAAAACATGCAGCACATCACACCATTTAATACCAGATTTACGCAAACACTCCTTGAATACAGTATTCCCTCGATTAATGCGCCATTTGTTTTCGATACCCAAATTCGATTAGTGCGCCTCTAAAATTCGATTAGTGCGCCTCTAAAATTCGATTAGTGCGCCAAATCTTAAAAATAAATGTTACAGATTTTAAAAATTTTCTGTCTATACATTTTTATGACTAACTATTTTAAAAAATCACTCACCAGGATGAAATAATTTAGTTACCGATTTGAAACATTTTACAAAGTTATTTTTAATGGCATACTACACTACTTCCATGTACACTATGTATACTATGTTCCAAATTTTTATCGCCAAAATTTATGTCGTCTGCTTATAGTACGCCCACAGATTCGAGACCCTTCGACACTTCTGCGCATGTCGCAAAAAGGAGAATCCATTCCGATATCAATCCATGTTATGGAATGAGTTGCTTATTATTACACGTCGGAAAAATGAACTTCTCTTTTATGATCATTGTAGTTTTTAAAGTGGTAATTATTTTGCTTGTATAACAGTTGGGAAATTTTATCTATAAAGCACGTGATTTCGCGTGTTGGCGACCAATTCATACGTCCTTCATTTCTTTCTTCCCTTCAGTGATAACGTCCAAGAGTAAATTAAATCTCATTCTGAGAAGTTGAGTGATTCCGACCTGCTAAATTTAGATGCACAACGGGAAGATCCCGAAGAATATGAAGAAAATTTAACCACTGATAGTCAGCCAAAAAAGATTTCACAGAAAAAATTTGAAAATATTTTTCATACATTCGAAATTTTTAAGCAGCAATGCTTAGAGGCTGACCAGGATGAAGAGAGAACCAGTAAAATTTGCAGAAGAGTGGAAGAGGCAATAGGGTCATACCGTCGGTTGTGTGAAAAAAAGAAACAAAATGCCAGCCGTTAGTTCAATTCTTTGTTAAGAAGTAGAATAATAAATTTATATTCTGAATATGTTTTATTTTCTTTCAGCTTCATGGTTTTCCTATTAACTAGACCCTCAGGGTCTAGTTAATATAATCTAGTTAATATATATAATCTTTTATAAAAAAAATTAAGGGTAAAAAAAGAAATCTGAGGAACGAATTATATGTTCTTATAATATGTTCACTAATCGAATATTGCGAATAGTATTGCGAATAGTATTGCGAATAATATTGCGAATATAATCGAATAGTGCGTTTTCGATTAATGCGCCTGTTTTAAAGAACGCATTAGGCGCACTAATCGAGGGATTGCTGTATTTGCATGTGGTAGAATCCGAAAATTTCATGGCACTTAAGGTGTCCAAATACTTCTGTCAACATAGTGTGTATGTAACAGGGTTAACATTGCCTGTTTTTCTAACAGATGTAGAGACTTGTATATCAATAATCCACACGATGTGGATCACTTAAAAATTATTTTTAAAGTGACGAAGTTGCATTTTAAGAGATATTACGATTTTTGTTTTTATTGGAAGAAAATAATACGAATACTGTCGATATACATGGTGATCAGAATATCAAGCATATTTAATCTGTATATTTAATGCAGTAAATGTATAAATGATAATTTTGTATATTTTGCATTGCAAAATAATTTTGCATTGCAACAAAATAACAATTCTTGACAAACACCATGCGTTTTATTCCGGATAATAAAATGTTTTTACGCATTTATAATTAACGGTGGTTTATTTGGCTTTATACAGAGATGCATTTTCCCAAAAGTTCATTTATTAAATCCATTTGCAATTGTCCATTTATATTTTCCTTTTCTTTACGTTCAGACAAGCTACTTAAAGAATAAATACAATTGACAATCAACGCAGTTATCTCGTAACGGAGCTGCCCCGTCACGAGATAACTGCACTGATAACCCTATTACTGAATCATCATGGCTTGCTGAGCCATGATGATGGTTCAGTAATGACGTAAACTTCACAGTAAATTGCGGTTGCATTGAGATATGCATATCAGCTCACCTTAACGGAGAATTTTTTTTAATAATTTATACTCTGGCTAATTAATACTGTATAAAGAAGAATATCATATGCATTCAAAGTTTCTTGTTTTTTCTCTTTTTTTATTTTGTTTATTTTAGATCAACTTATTGATATTTTTCATGCTATCACTATCATCGCTTCATTCCTTTGCAGAAGAGACTTTACAATCAGAGAAATCTCTTCATCCCACTAACAAAAAGTGTTATTTATTTTTTTTATGACATTAGAGCATTTTAGAGTGCAAAATAACCGATACGTACATGCAGGTGAATATCCGCACTATTTCCATGCAAAAATAACTAACAAATGGTTTGAGATCTGAAGGCTGCTTATATATCGATCCAGTTTAATAGTAACATAGAAAAAAAAGCTAAACTTTATGCGCAAAGACCTGATCCCGTAACTCACCGTATTTATTAATCCATTAATTCCATCAGTGGCTTTAACAGGCACTTAAGCGCCCACGCCTTCCAAGCATCCTGGGTTTCCTAGCCGTAATACGAGGATAAGGCGGTTATCCCTATGCCTCTAAGTCTTCTTGTCTGTAAATTGCGCGTGCTCTACTTGCCGATTTATCTGTTCTGAAGGACAAAAAACCCGGGTTTCCGGGAAGGAAAAAAACCCTTCTTATGAGACCGGCTAAATCACCTTTAGACGAAAGAGATAAGCATATTCATAGTAACATAAATATTAATCAAAACATAGTTACTTATCTCACAAAATTCACAGATTTAACGTATTTGTTATTATTATTATTATGAAGAGAGACCTTCAGGGAGTCAGGGACTCACTGAGGGAGGCCACGTATAACATGCGCCAGATATCATACTTATTCTTGAATTCATTCACGCTACTTGCACTCACAGCATCCAATGGCAATCCATTCCAATCACGCACCACCTTCCGAGAGAAAAATCTAGCCCTCACTCCCTTCTTAGCAGCATTCATTCTCAGCTTCCGAGGATGCCCTCTCATCCTTTCCCCACCCTCCATAAATTGAAAAATTCTATTAATTGAAATCCTGTAGGACCCTTTAGAAGTATGTAAGTCTCAATCATATCACCTCTCTTTTTCCTGTTTGCTAGTGTCTAAAGTCTAACAATTTTCAATCTGTCTTCATAATCAGAATTTCACAAAATCTGATATCATTTCAACGCTCTCCTTTGTACTATCTCCATTAAATTTAACAGAGTTTATAAAATTAAACAGTTCAATCAATGATTTTAATTTCATTCCTTACATGTTTTGATTACGGAGAAAGTTCCTTGTCCATAAATTTCAATTCTTTAGCATTTGATACTTAGTATGAAATCTCTCTCTCTCTCTCTCTCTCTCTGCAAGCCTGCAAAACATACGTAGAGAGGATTACGGCAAGAAATATTCCTTACCTCATGTTCATTTTTACCACTATGTAGACGAAAAATCGTTTACTTAGTGGCAAAATTTGTAAGTAATGTTTATTTACTAAATATTTTGTAAACGTAATGTGATTTTCTTTGTAATTCGTTTTCAATATACTTGAAAACAAACTTGAAAGAGACTTGAAACTCGGTTTAAACTGCCTTTATTTCAGTTACAACCTCATCATTAAAATACGAATGATTTTTGTAATAACCTCTTGGTTATTATAAATTATATTATTCATATAATTTATAATATAAGCAATGTAACCCACAAGCTATATTATAAAACTTCAAGATGGCGTCAGTATGTGTTCAGAAATTCTACTCATCTCTTATTTTCTTATTTGCTAATTATGTCTTGTTCCAGTCTGGGTCTGGGTTTGTTCTTAATGCGCATGATTTTAATAACTTAATTAATCACACACCACGCCACACCATAGGAAGTTTTGTCACGAGGTCGTCCTCTAGAACTGAACCTAATCATTTACTTTTCATTACTAATAAGCATCACGGTGTTTCGGAACAGTTGACTGGAAAACTATAACACTTCTCTTCGAACACTTGTCTTAGAGAGGCGTACATGAGAGCTAACAGCGGCATGAGTAAGAAAGAGTTCAGAAGAACGGGCACGTTAACTTCAGTATTGTAGGAATGGAACAAATCAGCTGCGCATTCTCCATTCAGTTCTCCGACTGCTCAGAATAATGAGATACTAACGGTTCAAATTCATTGAAATGCAGTTGAGGGATGCAGAACACCACTGGAGCTGTCACTGCTAGAGAAACACACACACACACACACACACACACAATACAGTGGCCACATAGCCTTAATCCTGGCTATGATGCAAAGAACTTGTATCAGGCAAGGCTTTTCAGATAAAGGCGAGTTAGCCAGTTTCACACGCGGTTGGCAGGGTTTTCTTCCGGAAACTCAGCTTTGCAAAACAGACAAACCGGCCAGGAGAACAGACGCAGTTTTGACAAAACAGCTATGCAGATATGATTAACCGACCTATAGTAAACAATAATCCGGTTGTGTGAATGGGACATTGTTGTTTCGAAATAACGTTTAGATCATGGGATGCACACTATTACCCAAAATATCTAAATATTTTAGATATTTTGGGCAAGCCTGCAAAACATACGTAGAGCGGCACCCATGTTGCGCAAAGCTTTTTCATTTGCAATTCTTCATGTAAAAATATATCCTACATGTTCTTTTGAAATGCCTGTAGTCTCAGCAATTTCATGCACTTTGACCCGCCGGTCATCCAATACCATATCGTGCACTTCATTAATGATTTCTGGTGTTGTTACACTTTTTGGACGTCCTTCACGTGGATTATCTTCAAGGCTGATACGGCCACGTTTAAACTCGACAGCCTATTACTTGATTATCGAAAACGAAGGAGAAGAGTGCCCATAAACTTTTATGAACTTCGAATGAATTTCGTTTGACGTTAAATCTTCTTTTACAAAGAATTTTATAACCGCACGGTACTCAATTTTATCAATTTCAAGGGATATAGACAACACTTTTACTTTAGACAGCTGTATAAAACAAACTACTTGATAGAATGACTTGCAATTTCACACGGATGCTTATGACAGATGTGCCAACTTAGAAAAAAATCTTGCAATCTTGCTGATAGTGTTGCCATCTATGGTCAAGGCCGAGATCTTTTCAGACCACCCTCGTTTGAAAAGATCTCGTATTTTAGCTGCTTAAACATTCGGAACTATTTATAGATTTTCTTTTCATTGAATGAATGAGCCGTTCAGCATTTTGTTTTCACTTATGATTTGGTTTAGCCTTAAAAAAAGGCGAGAGAGAGATATTCTGTTGTCATTTCTTACTTTGATCACTGAAAATATATGTAGCTTTTAAAGCTTAACAAACGACGCAGCCAATCAAATGTTAATAAAAAAAGAAAAATGTCAAGATTAGCGATTACTGCCATAGATCACATTGAAAAGTATTTGTATTTGATTACGGATAACTTCTACCTTATTTTTGGTGTATGTTTATAAATAAATAAATACTGATTAAATCCCCATGAAAAGTTGCACAATTGGTAACATATTACTAAGTCTGTGCATCAAATGAAGAGGAAATCAGGAACATGTTGATATGGACAACTGAAAGCTCTAGGCCTACATATAAATATCATCAGGAAGGCTGATCCGAAGAACAGAGACAGATGGAATGTAAAGGAGGATGAGAACCTGTGCAACGAGCTGATGTTAACCAGCAACTGAGCGTGTGTGTTTAGAGGCTTCAATGAAAGTGGAGGAACGGTAGCTGCCTGTTCAGATGAACAGTACTCATGAAAATATCACATGAAATACCCTAAAAAGGAAACAGAACGAATGTGTGAAAATGACGGGAGTGAATCTCTAAGATATCATAAATTAACTGGTTAATCCTCCCTCCCTTCTGGGCAGCATCAAGTGTTTTTCAGAGGTTTTTGATGCCTTACCCCGAATAAGAAAATCAAAGTACGTTGATTTGAGATTTATGAGGATCATTTTAAAAAATCCTGCGCACTCCACTCCATTTGTTAAACTAACATTTATTTAACAAATACATGCGAATAAAATAGAATGCAAGTAAAATACAATTAGAACGTCGTGGTTAGACACAGACAATGGTGAGAAGGTTCATGTTGTGCTGTATATTTAAGGAAACTATATATATCGTCGAAGTCCTTGGTTAAGGTTGTGTATTTTGGGAAACCATATGTCGTTGCAAGTTCAAGGCGACGCTAGCACTCTACCATGATTACATTTTATTGTTTTCCGAGCGCTATCATCGACTTTAAGAAATTTGGATCGATGCACTACAATGACAATGACAATATTTGAGTTTTCTGACACTAAATGTTTATATCGCCGAGGCTGCACAGCTTGTGACACATGGCTATTTTTACAGAACTGAATGAGAAATGTTAGCAAATATTATAGAGTATGATGGAACAATAACAAAAAGAAATAAGAAAGATATAAAAACTTCGATAAAGATCCGTGACAGAGAAAAACGATAGCTAAGTTTAAAGCCATCGACCGAGCTAAAGTTAAAGTTAAAGAAGAGTACAAAAATTCTCGAAATGGAAAGAATGTACAAGAAATATGCTCGAAGATTCCTGAATTCATTCTATTAGCATCACCATCACCACCAGGTTTAGAATATCCTAATTCTGATGAGTGATCATCCCTTGAAAGTCGTTCCCGGCACTCCTCGAACTGGTGATGATCGGTTTAAAGAGAGAATGTGATGCTCTCCTGTCGTCCCATTTCTGCAAACACTTAGATGAAGGCTTTATAGTAACCATGAAATCCAGATACAGTAATTACAGTAATTCAGCTATTCAGCAAAGATTTCTCCTACCAATAAATTAAAATCAAATCACTTCTGATCTACGGATATACGCTGATGGCAAAGAAGGTGTAGCATTCATATTTGTTTATTGTCGCCCTCTTTCCTTTGAATCGAACGTTGCAGTACTCGCAGAAAGTAAACAGGTGCATCAACTTTCCATTGGTCTGTTTAATATGGAATGCATGCCAAACTGAAAATAATGTTTTATTTTTCAGTATTCAGAAAACCAAAAACTGAGCATTTACAGAAAAAAAAAAAATCCGTGAAAGATGCTTTCTCTTCAAAGCTCAAAAACATAGAAACAATTTCTTTCAGTTTTTCAATAATCAATGGTATGCAAGAAAATCCAATAAATACTCCGCTCCTCAAAAGTCACACACACTATAACTCCTTGACATAAAGCATCACATCCTACGTTACCAATGTGAAGAAAGAGAGAGAAATAATACTCTGAGCAAACCATAATAAATTTCATTTATGTACACCGCGTACAAAAATCGAATTCCTTTAAATCAACCGTCGGGATCAGAAATAACAACAATGGGATGGGCCTCAGAGAGAAGGATAGGAAAAATGAACCTGCACCCCAAATACCCATCTTTTACTTCTTTTCAACTCATAAAATAATTAGATAGGCATCTTGTCAGATTAAGGTAGAATACCAAAGGACATCGCCAGCTGGATTTCATAATCAGAATCAGAAATTCTTAAGGTTGAGGTTCATCCTCAGCGGAAAATTTCAGAAAACTTTCAGCAGCAAAATCCATCCCGCTCGATCCGAATTTTTGCGTAAATACAGATTAGACACTAATGGAAAACATAATAGATATCAACATAACAGATACCCACGAACTTTGCATAATACTTCGAAATTTAATGGTGAATATAAATTTTCTAACTCTGTTGGAATGTATAATAAATCACTTATTTAAAACTCTGGTAGTTTAATCGTAAAAAATGAAAAAAAAAACCTGTGCTTTCTGATTACGCACTTCAGTTTCGTCTTTGAATCCGTTTCGCAAAATGACTGAGATTCATTCATCGTCGAATAAATCTGTATCGAATAAATATTCATTTATTCGATACAATGAAACCCGTCAGGTCAAATTGGGGTTATTACTGTAAGATTTGTAATGTTAATTTAGCACGTTTCTTTCTGAAATGTACCACGTTATCGCAAGTTTGGTTTAAATTAAACAATTTTGCTAAGAATTCAAAAAAAAAAAGAGTAAGTATGGTTATTAATTGACACATAGTTGACACAGTAGATACAGAAAAAATCAGCTGCTGTGATAAGAAATTACTTGTGGTCAATTCCGATTTTTAGATAATGTACATAATGTACATTATGCGTAATGTACTAGACCGGCGCAAAGTTCGTCGTCACGTTTATAATTTCATAGTATTTCGATAATTGTTTGTTTAATCGCAGAGGGTTTTTTATACTGGCTTCTTTCAGTTTGTGAAAATTGTCAGTTATTTTATTTATATATATATATTAAAAGTAATTCCGTGCATTAACTACAAATGTGCTTGCTTATTTCTAGGAGGAAACTGCATTATTTTGAATAATTTCCTTTGAATAAATTGTGCATAATACTGGGAACTAACATTTTTAAGTAAAAAGGCACATGAGGTTTATGTAATATTAAACGCATACAGACGTGACGTATGACAGTTTGAATTTTTTAAGCGGCAATAAAAAAAGGTTTCCACCATCAGATTCAATAATCACATCCTATAAATAATCGCGTGAACAAATCGCAACCTCAAAACTAAAAGTGTCTTATTCTTACAGCAGTAACCGGAAGATTGTTATTGTGCATCACAGAGAGTTGATTTTTTGTATGATGACTCGAGTATGCCGTTCTCCACATTTGCGAATTCTTTTCATAATATCTACCAATATATTTAATAAGTTAAGAAGCAGTGAATTGAGTCGAAACGTGAATAGCGGTGTATTCTAGAAATTGCGAGGAGCGGAAAATTTCCTGGTGTTCATCTTAAAATGCAATGAATATGCACTGAGCCCGTTACAAAATTCCATCTGTTCGAGTGTGTGCGATGGATCGAAGCCTTCCTCACGCAGTGTCTTACTTGTCTCTGTGTCCTTTCCAGAATATCAAGACACATGGGGGGGTCAATCACTTACTTCGTGAGGAAGGCTTCGATCCATCGCACACACTCGAACAGATGGAATTTTGTAACGGGCTCAGTGCCAGTCACCAATAGAATATAATGCTATTGGTGATTGGCGCTGAGGAGCGGAACATTTCCTATCAACGCCAATCACCAATAGCAATATATGCTATTGGTGATTGGCGAACTTGAAAAACTGTTCTACATTAAATTTAGATGGTTCAAATGGAAAATAATGCTCCGACTTGCTCCACCTATTGTTTTTGATTCTCAAGTAGTCTGAAGTTATATACTTTCATAATAGACGGTTTATCAACTTTTGCCTTACAAATAAACATAAGAAGAAATAAATAACATGTATTTCAAAATCGAACTCATATCTGCTGTCTCTTGTCTGATGAAGTAAATTTTTACCCAACTCCAGGATGCATAATTAAATTTTTTTTAAACACTGCATTGCATGCTATTAATTTAGTGTTTTGGTAATTATAATATCCTTTGTGAATATCACTAAATTTATGAATGCTAAAACATTGATTTTTCTTTTAACGAACGACTTCTTAACTTTTCCGACAAAATTTAAGAATTAAAAACTTGAAATCTCTAAAAATCTACACTTGGAAGTTCGCGGTAAATTAAACTCCAGTAAACGTTGAGACCTTTTATTTAAGAAATATTTATGCAATAAACAAAGCACAGTTATTACGAAAGAAAAATGCAAAAATCAAGTTGAATAACACATCCGTTATTGCTGCGACATATCCTTCCATGTGTCGGAGCAATATCTGTCGGAGCTATTTCATAGAGTTTGCAAGTGCTGCCATCTTCTGAATGCTTTGTTAGAATATTTTATTTTGGCAGATACAATGAACCATAAAATTCTAATCTTACTTCAGTGTTTTACTTTTAAAAAACAAAGAGAGAAACGGTACCATTTTAACTGAATGACAGTGTACTCGACAATGTACTCGAAGTGAAGACAATGTACTCGACAAATGGATGAATAAGGAGAATATATGCTTTAAACCCCCCCCACCCCACGAATCGGTGAAGTTTGATTTCATATCCGCAATTTCTTATGCTCTCATAACATTCAGGAATGATTATGCGAATATCCAAGTTCGAAACATGATAAATAGTATATTGGAATTTCTCTAGGAAACTGAAGTTAGCATGATAATGTTTAGTAAATTGCCATATGATGATATGCTAATCAAAAATCTGTGAACTTACTAAACCTGTATGGTGTTAATCATATTGTATTTAAGCTGAAAATTAGCAGTTAGAGTAGAATGGTGAACAGGAAAATGCAATAATCTTAAATTACGCTTAAATCAAAGTTATACAGTGACTCCACTATTTTTATAATCTGTTTGAATCAAGTATTAAATCTCACGATGCGATGTTAAATATATAATATCAGGCTATTGAATATTGAACTTTGTTCTTCACTCTATGCAGGTGATATTATCGTTAAACTACGAGTCATGAAGAATAATTAACCGGCAAGACATTAACCAACTTGAATATTAATGTTGCAAACGGAAAGAAAATCAGCAATATTATTCGGGATACTTTTATCTTTATTAAAAATCAGTTAGTCACATGATTCAATAAAATTAGTTACTTTAATTATATTATAATTATATTAATTATATTATATTAGTTACTTTAATTATATTATAACTGCCTGTGTAGCTCAGTGGACGTGGCGTTTGCCAACCACCGCACTTGGCAATTCTTATATAGGATCTTAACCTAATACTTGTGTTCAGTTAGTGTCAATTTGGATTATATATTCTTAGTATTGAATTGAGTTTTATTTGATAAAGAATGAATTGTATCATGTAAGAGTTCAATAAACTTTTGTTCCTTAAAAATACAGTTGTCTGAGATTGCCACTCAATGTACCACTTGTAACAACGTATGAACCTAATCACGCGTGGCGTGTGTGGAGGGGGATTTTGTTAAGTTATGAGATAAAAGTCACGACTGAATATTAGTTTAACACTCAGATATATTTTGGTAATTGTTCCTTGTTTTTGAATTTATATCTTAAACTAAATGTCCTGAAAGGCGCAGTATAAAATAAATATTTAGGGACACTAAGGGGAGAAGAAGCTTGAATATTCGTATTTGGGTGATATCTCGTATATAGATAAGATTTGGATAAAGACAAGTAGAGTTTCACATGTAAGGATAGTTGAAAGCCTAATAATTGTAAATTGGGACACAACAATATTTCATGATTGATTAACTGTCACCATCGTTTTGTTCCAAAATATCATCTGTCAGGTTTCTGATTTGATTCGATCACACATTTGGATTTTATAGGCACTCCTAACTGCACTAACTCGCCTTCCACGTTTTGTTTTGCTAGTTTATTGATTCAGATTTCCTAGATATATACCAGTGGACCAAGGACAATCTTGTAAACTTCACTGCCACCAAAACTCAGTTCTGTCTGATTTCTCCCAAGAAAGAGCTTGCATCCTCCCCCCCCACCTTCAGTAATACCGAGATATCCAAACCCGATCAGATTTCTCTACTCACACTGACCTGCACCTCCGATCTTTCCAGGCACATTCAACTATAGCTTCTGAAGCCGCCAACAACTTGGTGTACGTTTTCGCACAAGACACTACTTAACACCTTCACAACCGCTAATTCTATGCAAAAAACCCCAAATCCGCTCAGCCATGGAATATTCTTCCCATATTTGGGGTGGAGCACCAAAATCCTCCCTAAGATTGCTCGATGCTATCCTGAAGAGGGTAATTCAGCTAATTAATGATCCCTTTCTCGCACACTTCACCTAACCCGATGTCGTTAGAGGACGCTGAGATTGAACAAGTGTTGAAATTTTTTATTAATTTACATACCAGCCGATTAACTTCTTATTTGCACAGTTTGATAACTAGCACTGCCGTATAGCTACCGAAAAATTAACGTAGCAATATAAGCAATTCCTAGTGAATAATAGCATATATGTTTGCATTGTGAGTTGTACTACAACAAGGTGTGGGAAAACTAAGGTTTTTTGAACAGAAAACACGAAAAATGCAATTTTTAGTAAAGTGCACAAACGCGTAATTTTTGTGTTTTTTACATTTTTTCTTCGCTTCCTCCGTGAGAGGGTGCAGCACCATGTCCTTCCAATTCTCTCTGTTGGTGGCTTTCCTTTTTTGTTTCTGCATAGCTATGTGATCCTGTCCATGATCTTATATCTTCAAGCCATGTCCTTCGTTTTTTGCACCTTTTCCCATAATTTTTCCTTCTAAAACTGTTAGTATCCTCTGTCCTGCAGAATCTCTCATTACATATCTTGCCAATCTCATCTTTCTCTGGATCATTTCCGTAATAAAGATCTCTGTGCTCTCATTCTCCGTAGGACATCTGTATTTGTCACATGTTCTGTCCATGGGATTTTCAGAGCTCTTCTACAGCACCCCATTTCAAAGGCCATTATCTGTTGCCTCACTGTCTTCTTGAATATCCAGGTCTCACTCCCATATGTGGAAATTGGCCGCACTAAAGTTCTTATAATTCTTTTCCTTGTCTCGGTACTCAGTTCTTTATTTTTCCAGTATGAAACTTTAGCTATGGCTGTTCTTATTTCTATTTCTTTATCTTGCTTTCCATCTGCAGTAAAGTGGGTGCCTAAATATTTGTATTCTGTTGTATGTTCAATTTTTACATCGTTTATGAATATTTCTGTCTTGATCTGCTATCTTTTGAGATATTTTTTGAGAGTTTGTTTACACACAAATGCTATCAATTTGAGCAACTTGAGTGTATTTAACTAATTTTGCTTATATGTGGCATAATTTAACGCAGCGATTGATAGAGAACATACCAATACATAGTACACGTAAATTAAATGGCATTTGGATATAATGCCGTTACAAGGCGCTGAGATCGAACAAGTGTTGAAATGTTTTATTAATTTGAATATAACCCAATTAACTTCCTATTTTAAGAGTTTGATAGTTAGCACTGACATATAGTTACAGAAAAATCAACTTAGAATTATAAGCAGTTTCGAGTGAACAATAGCCCCTAAGTTTGCATTGTGATCTGTACTCCAACAAAGAGGGGAAAAATCAAGGTTTGTCGGACGGAAAATACAAAAACATGCAATTTTTAGTAAAGTGCACAAACGCGTTATTTTCGTGTTTTTTCTTACACACAAATTCTATAAATTTTATAAATTTATAGAATTTATAGAATTTACATACAAATTCTATAAATTTGAGCAACTCGAGTGTATTTAAGTAATTTTGCTTATATGTAGAATAACTTAACGCAGCGATTGATAGACAACAGAGCAACATAGCATACGTGAATTAAACGGTTTTTCGACATTATGTCTTTATAGGGCACTGATTTCCAACAAGTGTTGAAATTTGTTATTAATTTGCATATCACTCTTATTTACACAGTTTGATAGTTTAGCACTGACATACAGGTAGAGAAAAAAAAAGTAGCCATATACGCATATCAAAATGAATAGCAGCAAATACATACGCCCGATGAGCTGTACTCTGACAAAGTGTGGGAAAATCAACGTTTTTGAATAGAAAACACGAAAAAATGCAATTTTTAGTAAAGTGCACAAATAAGTTATTTTCTTGTTTTTACACACAAATGCCATAAATTTGAGCAAATTGAGTGGAATTAAGTAATTTTCTTTATATGTAGCATAATTTAACTCAGTGATTGATAGAGAACATACCAATACATAGGATACGTGAATTAAACGGCATTTCGACATTATGTCTTTAGAGGGCGCTGAGATCAAAGAAGTGTTGAAATTTTTTTATTAATTTGCATATCACCCGATTATCTACTTATCGGCTATTATTCACTCAGAATTGCTTATATGGCTATGTTGATTTTTTCCGTAACAATATGACAGTGCTATATAAGCAATTCTGAGTGAATAATAGCCGATAAGTTTGCATTGTGAGCTCGACTATAACAAAATGTGAGAAAATGAAGGTTTTTTGAACAGTAAACACGAAAAAATGCAAAACTCATTATTTTCATGTTTTTTACAGACAAATGCTATATATTTAAGGAACTAGAGTGTATGTAAGTAATTTTCTTATATCTGGAATAATTTAAGGCAGCGATTTATACTTGAATTAAACGGCATTTCGACCTTATATCGTTAGAGGCTGGTGAGGTCCAACAACTGTTGAAATTTTTTACTAATTTGCATATCACTCGATAAAGTTATTATTTGCACAGTTTTGATAGCTCGGCCATATTGCTACAGAAAAACCAACGTATCGATATAAGCATTTCCGAGTGAATAACAGCCCATACGTTAGCATTGGGAGTTGTACTATGACAAAGTGTGGGTACATAAAGATTTTTCGAACAGAAAACACGAAAAAATGCAATTATTAGTAAAGTGCACAAATAAGTTATTTTCTTGTTTTGTACACACGAATGCTATAAATTTGAGCAAATTGAGTGTATTTAAGTAATTTTCTTTATATGTAGCATAATTTAACGCAGCAATAGATAGAGAACATATCAATCATAGTATACGTGAATTAAATGGTATTTCGACTTTATGTCGTTAGAGGCCGCTGAGATCCAACAAGTGTTGAAATTTTTTTATTAATTTACATATCAATCGATTATCTCCTTATTTGCACAGTTTGAAAGTTAGCACTGCCATAATGCTACCATAATGCAGATCAATCAACGTAACAATATATAATCATTTCTGAGTGAATAATAACTAGTACGTTTGCACTGTGAGCTGTACTATGAAAAAGTGTGGAAAATCAAGTGTTTTGAACAGAAAACAAGAAAAAATCCAATTTTAAGTAAAGTGCACAAATGAGTTATTTTCTTGTTTTTTACACACAAATGCTATAAATTTGAGGAACTAGAGTGTATTTAAATAATTTTCTTATATCTGGAATAATTTAAGGCAGCGACGTATACTTGAATTAAACAGTATTTCGACATTATGTCGTTAGAGGCCGCTGAGATCCAACAAGTGTTGAAATTTTTTTTATTAATTTGCAGATCATCCGATTAACATTTATTTGCAGAGTTTGGTATTTAGCACTGCCATATAGCTAGAAAAAAATCAACGTAGCCATATAAGCCATATAAGTCCATATTTGTACTGTGAGCTGTGCTCACGAACTGTGGGAAAATCAAGGTTTTTTTGAACAGAAAATACGAAAAAACGCAATTTTTAGTAAAGTGCACAAATGCGATATTTTCTTGTTTTTTACACATAAATGCTATAAATTTGAGCAAATTGAGTGTATTTAAGAAATTTTCTTTATATGTAGCATAAATTAACGCATAATTTCTGTGTGAATCAGAGATCGTACGTTTGCATTGTGAGCTGCACGATAACAAAGTGTGGGAAAATCAAGGATTTTTGAGGAAAAAACATGAAAAAATCAAATTTTTAGAAAAGTGCAAAAAACCTTGTTTTCGTGTTTTTTAAGCACAAATGATATATATTTGAGCAACTTGAGTTTTTGTAAATAATTTTCTTTATATGTAACATAATTCAATGTAGCGATTGATATAGAAAATAGCAATACAGAGTATACGTGAATTAAACGGTATTTCGATATAATGTCTTTACAGGGCGCTGAGATCGAAGAAGTGTAGAAATTTTTTATTAATTTACAAATCACTCTATTTACTTCTTATTTGCAGTTGTTTAAAGGTATCACTGCCTTATATCTACAGAAAAATCAACGTAGCGAAATAAGTACTTTCGAGTGAATAATTGCCTATAGGTTTGGCTTGTGAGCTGTACTACAACACAGTGTGGAAACTGAAGGTTTTTTGAACAGAAAACACAAAAAAATCCAATTTTTAATAAAGTGCTCATGAGCGTTCTTTTCGTGTTTTTTTTACACACAAATGATATATATTTCAGAAACCTGGGTGTATTTAAGTAATTGTGCTTAAATGTTGCATAATGTAACGCGAATGATAGAGAACAGAGCAATACATAGTACACGTGAATTAAACGGTATTTCGATATTATATTGTTGAACTGCGGTGAGATCGTACAAGCGTTGAAGTTTTTTTATTAATTGGCAGATCATTCGATTAACTTTTATTTGCGGAGTTTGATATTACCACTGCCATTAGCTAGAAAAAAAATCAACGTAGCCATATAAGCCATATAACCCCATACGTTTGCATCGTGAACTGAACTACAAGAAAGTGTGGGAAAATTAAGGTTTTTTGAACACAAAAACACGAAAAAATGCAGTCTTTAGTAAAGTTTAGAAACGCATTATTTTATTGTATTTTACCCACACAGTATTAATTTGAGCAACTAGAGTGTATTTAAGTAATTTTGCTTATATCTGGAATAATTTAACGCAGCGATTGATAGAGAACAGAGCAGTACACAGTGTCTTCTTCTTCTTCTCTCCCTTCTAAGAAGGGTCGAATCGTCTCTTGAGCAGGATCTTCCGGTCTTCTCTATTCCTTGCTGTTCGAAAAAGTTCCTTATATGTTCCGCATCCCGAGATGTTCTTTATTAATTTCAGCCAGGTAATTCTTGGTCTTCCGGCTCTTCTTTTTTCAGTTGGAAAAGTATTGATTAGGACGTTAGAAAGTCTGTCTGCGTCCATGCGTACAGTGTGGCCAAACCATCTCAATTGTTGTTTTCTAATTTTCTTTTTAATAATTCTTGTCTGACTGTGATGTTTGTTTTCTTTTCTATCCAACTTGTTCTATTTATTTTTCTTAAGCATTTCATTTCAAATGCCAGCAGTTTTTCCTCTCTTTTCTTAACTGTCCACGCTTCTGCTCCACAGATGATCTTGGTATTATTATTGCTTCATATAATTTGATTTTGGCTTGCTTACTTGCATATTTGGCCATACATAGTATACGTGAATTAAACGGTATTTCGACATTATGTCGACAGAGGCCGCTGAGATCGAACAAGTGTTGAAATTTTTTATTAATTTGCATATCACCCGATTAACTTCTTATTTGCACACTTTGATAGTTAGCACTGCCATACTGCTACATAAAATTCAACGTAGGCATATAAGCATTTCCCAGTGAATAATAGCCGGTACGTGTGCATTGTGAGCTGTACTATGCCAAAATGTGAGAAAATCAAGGTTTTTTGAACAGAAAACACGAAACAATTTTTAGTAAAGTGCACAAATGCGATATTTTGTTTTTTTACAAACAAATACAATAAATTTGATCAAATTGAGTGTATTTAAGTAATTTTCTTTATATATAGCATAATTTAATGCAGCAATTGATAGAGAAGAGAGCAATCCATAGTATACGTGAATTAAACGGTATTTCGACATTATATCTTTAGAAGGCGCTGAGACCGAACAAGTGTTGAAATTTTTTAGTAATTTGCATATCTAGCGATTAACGTCTTATTTCCAGAGTTGGATAGTTAGCAATGCCATATTGCTACAGAAAAATCAATGCAGCTATATAAGCATTTCCGAGTGAATAATAGCCTGTACATTTACATCATGAGCTGTACTATGACAAAGTGTGGGAATATCAAATTTTTTTGAAGAGAAAAGAAGAAAGAATGCAATTTTTTGTAAAGTGAACAAAAGCGTTATTTTCTTGTTTTTTTTTACACACAAATGCTATAAATTTGAGCAACTTGAGTGGAATTAAGTAATTTTCTTTAGATGTAGCATAATTTAAAGCCGTGATTTATAGAGAACATATCAATATATAGTATACGTGAATTAAATGGTATTTCGACATTTGTATTTTGAGGGCGCTCAGATCGAACAAGTGTTGATATTTTTTTTATTAATTGGCATATCTCGCGATTAACTTCTTATTTTTGATAGAGTTTGATATACAGAGCTTGATAGTTACACTGCCATATAGCTACAGAAAAATCAACGTAGCCAAGTAAGCATTTCCGAGTGAATAACATCCCTTACTTTTGCATTATGAGCTGTACTACAACAAAGTGTGGGAAAATCAAGGTTTTTTGAACACAAAACATAAAAAAATGCAATTTTTAGTAAAGTGCACAAATTCGTTATTTTCTTGGTTTTTACACACAAATGCTATAAATTTGAGTAACTTGAGTGTATTTAAGTAATTTTCTTATATTTGGAATAATTTAACGCAGCGATCGATAGAGAACAGATCGGTACATAGTATATATATACGCGAATTAAACGATATTTCGAAATTATATCTGTAGAGGGTGCTGAGATCGAAGAGTGTTGAAATTTTTTATTAATTTGCATATCACCCGATTACCTTCTTTTTGGCAATGTTTGATAGTTATATGGCAGATAGACACTGCCATATAACTACACAGGAATAAACGTAGCTATATAAGCATTTCCGAGTGAATAATAGCCCATATATTTGCATTGTGAGCCGTGCTATGACAAAGTGTGGGAAAATCAAGGTTTTTTGAAAAGAAAACACGAAAAAATGCAATTATTAGTAAAGTGCACAAGTGCGTTATTTTCTTGTTTTTTACACACAAGTGCTATAAATTTGAACAACTTGTGTATTTCAGTAACTTGTTTATATGTAGCAATATTTAACGTAGTGATTGAGAGAGAACAGAGCAATACATAGTATACGTGAATTAAAAGGTATTTCGACATTATGTCTTTAGAATACTCAGAGCAGTACACAATGCGTTGAATGACAGTTTTAGGCGTCTTTAGGAAAGCGCAGCTGAGGCGGATGAGGACATTCTACGAGAAATGGTTCTTATTACTACAGCACTAATTGAGTAACTGGGAACTAAACTACTAGTATTAATCTGGAAGCTCGTCATGGAACTTTGCCTGCTCACGTGATCATCACTTGAGCTATAGCATCAACCACCGTTATGCCGTTCTATCTTGCCCCCCCCCCCGTCCTTTTTATTTACATGTGAGATCAAAACATTTCCGATAAGATTTCGTAGAATCCACTTTGAGGGTTATCACTCTTTGCAAAGAAGGTGAAGAATAAATTAGAACCAACAGAAAGCAACTGAAACTACACGCATGTTAAACTCCTTGCTAAACTGTATATGCATTTATCTTTTTTATTTCAAATGAGGCCAGCACTTCCTTGAAGTGGCAACCATCTGATAATAAAATCTCATCAAGTTCATTAATTATATTTCTGACAGAATTTGATATTTCGATATGAGCAGCATAGGTGTAAATCAAAAATAATGTGCCAGCCACAGTTTCTCCATGAATGCCAATCAATGTTTCCATTCGGTACTCGAAAGTGGCATTTCCCTTGTTCATCGGGCTGTTGATTGCTGTTGTTTCTTCCACTGCTAATTGCAACTGAAGCCGTGAGTTAGCATTACGAGTATAACTTCTGAAAATGTGGGTTCTTCTGCCAGTGGATATTATCCAGAAATGAAAAGGATTAAAAACATTTAATTTTAAGAACGTCACCTTTTTAACGAGTATGTGTAATGAGACCTGAGAACAGTGGTATGAGTCATAGATATCCAACAGTTGGTGAAAAATCATGAACGTCGGGCGGTGTAGGACCATTATTCCGTTTATTGGACGCCCCTGTTAGCTAAAAGTAATGTTTGGTTTTAAACGGCTGAATTTTCTGATTATTCAACCTTTTGTTAAGTCGATGAACATTAAAAATCTTTTGTAGTAATAGAGAGCTCTTAGCTGAACCTACTTCACAACCCAGAATCAGTGTCAGCATTGCTAGACAAATGGAGTATACTCTGGGTGGGTGGGAAAAGAAGTGAAAAAAAAGGCTAGAATGAATATTTATATCTGGAAACTCCACACAGAAGGAACAAACATCACTGTTTCCGGAGGGGGACGTTGCCCCGGCATTTGCATTACTTTTTAAGTAGATCTCGAGGAGTTGGCGAGTGCACACGACTCTATGCACGGTATCAAGAATGTGCTCAACTTGATTTTGAATCAAGCATACTTTAGATTGCTCCATTTGTGATTTCTAACTGTTCTGAAGTGAAACTTGAGTATCCTTTTCGCACACCTGGAGGAGAACCTCATATTCCTGACTGCAAAACGGTCGCTTCGAGGTTAAGAGAGATTACCAAAATATGCTTCACGCTTACACCAAAATCCACTGTATTCAGTCTTTCGTCTAAGTCATGTGTAATTCCCGGTTCTCATCCCGAATAACGTGAGATTAGAAAGTATGCCACGCCTCACAACAATGAATACCACACCAAAGACTGCCAAGCGACATTGAAGTTGAGATGAAGGGAAAATCTTAGCGCTATAGAAGATGACATCCCTTAACCTTCACATGGTGGCTAGATCGATTGATCTGTTCTAAACGGGATAGTGTTGCTAATCAACAGCGACATAAGCTTAACAGCCTGTACCGATACTGAGAAAAGATTATATGTTTATATTTGTGAAAAGTTTTATTTTTTGAAGAAAGCAGTTTTTCAAGTGCAGCTGGAAAAATGTGATTCAAGGGAGCAACAGAATCGATAACAAATACTTTCCAACAATCTATGCTGTTGTAGATATTTTTCACTCTTCCTTTCAAGTAGCGTTCAGAGTAAGTCATACAGCTTGAAATAAAGATTTGTGAGAAACATGAGCACAAACTGCTGCGGTATTATGCTAAGCTTGACAGAATATAATGCAGAGAAAGGGAAAATCATGCGGAAGAACATACTAAGTAATTTCCATTTGTGTGTGCGTCATATATCAATTGCGTCAGAGCAGATGAAAGTTTCTGCAATCCTAGAGCGCGTATCCTAAGCACACATATACAGCACGCAACTTTCATTAGTGCAACAAGAACCCAAGAGTTAATTGATTCAAAATCCAATGAAAACTTGAGCGCACGCACTCACAGCACAGTAGTGTTAATGAAGTCCAAATTCTTGGATCAGACGCAGTGGTCAACTAAGAAACGACGAGAAACTAGAAAACGTTTGTTTATTACGAGCGAGTACAATGGATTGATCCAGTAACATTCATAAACTTTTGGAGTCAATTTTATTCCACTCTGATTACAATTATTTCTCCTTTCTGCTTCACTTGCTAATGATGCCGGTGTAATACTAAATAGAAATAACAGAACTGTATGCACTAACATATGAAGTCTGTTTATGTCGAATAGATTAACCGAATCTGCAAGTTTTTTCCTAAAGTGAAAATGAGATGAACAAATAAGCTGGCGATTAATAGTTTTCTGGATTCGAAAATAATTTTCAAATCGTTATTAACATTTACGCTGGATAAAGCGGACTTTCTTAAATTTTGCTAATGTCCTAGGATCGGAAGGGTATCTTTTTTGTGAGCGAAGAACATTATCGTTAATATGTCTCCGTTTATTGTACTAAAACACGCTGCTTGGAAGGAAGTCAAACACCATAATATGTATGAGGAACAAACAGTCATGGCTCCTCCCTTACCAAGATGCAGGTCCACCTTTCCTGCGATGAATGCAGCAATCATACGAGACATACTTGCCTCAAGTGTATGATAGCGATCCGATCAATAGGAATTTTGGATCATTCTGCTTGTAGGCATGTAATTAGGTCCTGGACTGTTTTGGGCTGGCATCCCTTGACCTCACCGACGCTTCAGTTCCCATAGATGTTCAATAGGGTTGAGACGAGGACTCTGAACGCCATTCTAGTGTGGTGACGTTCATGCCACCAGTAGAGCAGCAGCAGTCTCACGACATGGTGCATTGTGTTGCTGAAAGAGACAAGATAATGGTAATTTCCGAAGAAACGCCACTGAACAGGAAGCACTGCATTGCCCAGAATGTTCAGATGCGCTTCCGAGTTCGACAGTCCTGGCACTAGAATACAGTGGTCCACGATCAAACCAGGTAAAACAAGAACATCAGACCGCCACCTCTATAAGAGACGTTCACCGGGCATCCATCACTGCGACACCCGTCGATCTGGTCGACAGAGCATTTAGCGTGATTTCGTCGCTCAAGACACATCTTACCGAGCTTCCAAATCCCACTGCCCACACTCTGTTCTCCAGTGAAGACGACTCTGCATGATGGTTTGAGTAACGTGAGACTTGCGTATTGTGGTCTTACCATAGGAATCCATGCTGAGAACCTCACCTTTGAATGATTTAGGGCAGATTCGTGTTCCCGTCGATGCCCTATACTCGGTATTCAAATTGTCCCCTGACGATTTCGCTTCAATTTCGGCCGGATACAACTACAGGGAATTGGGAGCATTATGTTCTTCTAATTTATACAGGCTACAAACACGTGACTCGTTATATGGCATAATGCACTTTGCCTCTAGGGGCGTTTATTGACTTCTTTCCAAGCAGTGTGTATGAAATAAGAGAGAAATTAGCGAAAACACAAAACTAGCAGTATACAAGACAAGTTTAAATTATGGATCTGTGAGTTGGGTTACAAATAAAATACTTGACCAAAGACTACAGGACCACAGACGTGAGGTTTCTCAGAAAAATTAGGGGAGTGAACCGATGGCATTAATGGCAAAATCATTAAAAATGAAGTATTAGATTAGAAAGGAACTTGACTTTATTACATTCAAATCGGAAGAGCTAATCTAAGGTGGTATTGGTCATTTAAATAGAAGAGGTGAAGAAAAGATAGCAAAACAGTGTTTGATGCCAAGTTGGCAATAAAGAGACGACCCAGAGGAAGGCCAAGATCTAGGTGGATTGAATCTGTTAGAACTGCCTGAGTAGCACGAAATGTTAGATATATGACAATATTGGACTTCTGAACAAATTTGAGAAAGTGTGGATGGAAGTTTATTAGGGATCTAAACTTATTCATGTAACACTGTCGCAGTTAAGGGGGAGTTTAGTAATCTGAACACCCTCTTCAGTACATATCAGGAAATTGATTATGATGATAATTAAAAGTGTAAATGCTGTAGCCCTTAACATTATTACGGATGAATGGAAACACCTGACTTTCATCAAATTGATGGGAGATTTCAGAACGAGGTATTAAAATATTGAATTTTCAATACTGAACAGTATTGTTTCACAAGACTGACGAAGGAATCCCGAAATCTTTTAGGATGAAAACTCTAAGTAGGAAGAAACCTGGAGTCGTTACAAGTGTTTTAATATTTGGTATCTAAAGCAGTTCTTAGGAATACATGTGTGTGTGTGTGTATATAATGTAAAATTAACAAATAGAAAATTCGTAATCCACCAACTATCTACCAGCAACTGTCCGGACATTTTAATAATTCACAACTGATACCAGCAGGCGAACTCTAATATCGGGTAGGTCCGCCTTTGGCTTTGATCACTTCCTGCACCCTTTGAGCGAGGGATTCCACCATTCTGCGGAAGACATCAGGTCAGGTGGAATTTTTCTGCATTTTTCCAAAGTAGTATTAAGTTCGGCGACAGTTTAAGGATGTGCTGTAGTGGATCTCAATCGCCGCTTCAATTCGTGCCATAGGTATTTGATGGGGTTGAGGTCAGGACTCGGCGCAGGCCACGGCAGTCGTTTAACACCCATCTTTTCATATCATTCTACGAGTATAACAGCTGCAGCTTTGTGGCATAAGGCATTGTCGTCTTAATAGTAACACGGGTCGGATCCATAAAACTCCAGTATAGGCAGCACCTGATTATCCAGAGTGTGAAGGTTCACGAAGTTGCCTTCATGAACCCACAGACAACGACCAGTGGTCCCACTCCAAACCAGCTGAATGCACCCCACACCATTACTCCTCCAACTTTACTGTGGGTAGAACACAGTCGTAACAAGCTTTCACTAGGCTGCCTACACCCTCAACCCCTGCCATCAGAATGGAAACAGGTGAATCTTGATTTATCGCTCCAGAGTACCGTTTTCCACTGGGCAATTGTCCAGTTCACACGCGCTTTGGACAAGGCCAGGCGAGCCTCTTTGTTCATTCTTGTGACTTTCGGCCTGTGTGCCGCTGTTCTTCCTTGGAAACCTCAGGAAATGGAATTCTTTTCGTACGTCTGTCCTTGTCAGTAATTTTCGACGGCCACCCTGTTTTTTTTTTTTTTTTCAATAGTGGTATCAGTCCATTTGTTTATCATATTGCCAACTGTTGATTTTGAATACTTCAGTTGAGCGGCAAAGGCACATATGGACATTCCACCAATGTGACAGCCCACGATGACACCTCTCTTTAAGTCTCCGAGTTCACGTCGTGTTGTCATACAACCTTTATTCAACTGCTACGATGAAATACTGTGTCCTAATTATGTGTACACGTTTTTATGTGATTAACAAACTTGGAGTGTTCCATAATTTCAAATAACGGGAGTATCTGGACAATTATTCGTGGATAGAGTACAATACTAATAAAGTATAGGTTTAAATAAAAAATGTTTGGTGTTTTTGAGCCATATTTTAAAAAAAAGTCAGTTCGATATGACCATTCCATGAAGAACCTCACTTAAGTGCTCCCGCAAAATAAGCACAAGAAAACTGATTTCCATAGAGGTAAAAACAGTAAACTTGTATTATTCCTAAATGGCAAATCGAGCCTTTCGGTCTCTGGTCAACTACTTTCGGCTAGAGCAGTTGGACTTGCATGTAACCCAACGCAGCACCCATTGATGTTTTCCCAGATGGATCTATTTGCATCGTTAGAAACAGAAAATGCCAATTTCTGTAATCATTCTTTCCTCAAATGAATACGTAGTTAGTTTCGCTGAATGACTGACGTCCATTCCAAAAACAGGTAGGATAATATATTATAAAGCTGAAGGAATCAAAACACGAGACTTATTTCTGTTAATAAATCCATAATGATGCATTTGTTTGTATATTTTTGAAACATGTAGAAATATAAGTAAGAAAAACGAAACATTTTGCCCCTCCCACCATCACTATTGTATTCTTGTGCAATGAATAAATTGATTAAATTGCTGGCTCTAAATTAAATACGAAACAAGGGCAACAACGCAACCAACGTTCAGCTGCTATTTATTTCACGACAGTCGTAATCTAGCATTCTTGCCTTTTAAGATCATTTTAATTACTCAAATCTTGTTACAGTTCCAAAGAATACTGAGAGAGCATTCATGTGTCCAACCATGCTTAATTATGGTTTTGTTATTTGAAAGGCTTTGATAAGATATAGAAATAATATTTAAAATATTTCAAAAGTGAACTATTTCCTAACAGAAATGTTGGTGTACGTAATCGTGTTCTTTAATGACAAACATTCATTGGCAGCATACAATCGGTTTCGGCGTATTTATACTGTAGACTATTTGACGGGACAAAGTGAAATAATTATACAAATCGCAAAAATACTTCAATCTTAAACCAGGGAGTAAATACATTTTAGAATTATTTGAAATCGTTTTCCCCAAAATAGTGCAATTTACAGTAGAAATTTTGTTTTCCTATCAAAACAAATTGCTTCAGCAAATTATACATAACTATTGTATGTTGTCAAAAAGGCAATATCACTTGCATAAAGAGGATTTGGATATCTAAGAAATCCCTCAGTAGCCAATAATACAAGGCGAGCTTTGTATCGCTATGCATTATTAAATAGGTCACTCACCAGAGCACTTTCGTCCTTAGTGTCACAGTCCTTAGAGAAAGTAAGACAAAATAAGATACTATGGAGTATCAATTTGTTTTCGGATCGATGTCCCAACTGGAAAGAGAAACGAGATACTACTTACATCCAACTTGGTGCTGCAAGCAAGTAGAAAACTGTATATTATCATCACTAAGAGGTTAATTCGATGAATCAATCGACATGAGATTGATGCAAGACTTCAGTGCGAGATTTCGACAAAGAAAAACGTGTAATAACTTTTTTGTTCATCTCAGTATCAAACGTCATAATCTGTTATTCTTATATAAAGAGAATATAAAAGAAATTCAATAAAACGTCTAATCAATGTTTTATTTTAAAAAGAAAGTGGAAAAAATCTTATTCCCCGTCCGTTGCCCAGTCTCTTCCCATTGTTTTACTTTATATTTAACATACACTCAGCAGACGATTGTCTAGGTTACAGGAATATAAAGACAGTCAATTCAGGTGTTAGAATACAATTGGTGAATTCGAACCCATGAATAAGGCAGGCGAGGGTAACGTTCGTGTACTACTGGTCACTGTGATTCAGCCATTTAAACCAAGTGTACAGTCTGTTTTTGAAATTCATGATTTCTGTTGATAAATATCAACAGAAATCATGAATTTCAAATTAACGAATTGAATTTTGCAGAAGATTAGAAGAGACGGGGGGGGGATAAGGAAAAAATATTTACTTTTATTAATTTCACATCCTATCGGTTACATTTAATGAATGAAGCCTGAATGATAAGTGGTCGCTTAAAAATACGCGCTGCAGTTTTGAAGACCTGATTAGCATGATTCACTTACTAAGTAAAGACACGGCTGAATGCTCAGGAACAATTTTATTCGACACTTGATTTGCAAATTAAACATTTTACAATTGATAATCTTTACTGGTTTCTAATGCAAAGGCTATATAAAAACATTCTACAATTCACAATTCCTGGTTTCTAATGCAATGCGGCTCTAAAAGAAAATCATCTTTGCAATTCATTTGGATTTTTATTTGAGTCTTGTTTGTTGCTTCGCGAGGATTATCAGGATCGGTGATAACATAAACTGATGCAAATGTTGCATGGTAACTTCATATGATTTGTATTATACAAAAGATCTACGGTTGTCAAAGAAGTTTGTCTAATTTTGCGGGATTAAAAACCCGAATTTCGGGGACAAAAACCCTACAAAATCAGACAAAACTTAGGTCATCTCTGCATTGATCGGAGAAAGGCATTGACAACTCTTCTCTTAACATAGCGGATCTTGAATTGGCTTCATCATTGTGCTCCACGAAACTTCAGGTACAAACGTTATGAATTGAGTGAGAAAGGTTGAGTTGTTTCTGAAAAAGAAAGCACGATTTTAGAGTATGGCTGATTTCAATGTAAAAACTCAAGGATTTTTATTGATTTAAATGTAATATTAAAAATGAACTGATATTTATCTTATCGTTCAGGTGGTATAAAATAACGAAATACACAATTTCATAAAGTGTCACTTCTGTAACATTAAAGAATGTTATACGAGGATCGAAAAGGAATTCTAAAATGTTATGAAATACAGTTGTGTCCAAAACCGAAGTAAGGTCAGTACACTCATGATCATAGAACCCGCATCACGTTACATTGATATTCCACTGAGCATAAGCATTATGCTCAGTGGACGAAAAAAAAAGTTCTTTAACGTGATGTTGGATTGTTCCGTGGTTCTCCGGACGAATTCATGTTTATGAATGCCATTGCGACAGCAGATCGTGAAGGATCAGTGGAGGTACTTCTGGAGGCCGAGGATGTTAATCGAATAGTGAGGCAGCAGGCTCTCCAGATATCAATCCTGTAGACTACATTTCGGTCGTAATAGAGAGGCAATGCTGCTCGAAATTGCCCTCCAGAAAACAAAGTTTTTTCCTTGTTTTTAAATAGGAGTGGGCCAGTTTGACTCAGGACCTCCTTAAGCACTTCGGGCTAAGCATGGTAACACGCTGTAAAAGCTGCATTGCAGTTTGGGGTGAACATATCTGATTGTGAAATGTTTCTCCGCATAGTTTTAAGCACTTATTTAACTACGTCATAAAAATGTATCACAATTTAGTTTGTGTGAAATTTATAACACATTTTTGAGTAACATAATTTACTAATGTGCTGGCAATAAATTTATGTCCACAATTTACTGTCGTGAAGCGATATGTTTCATACACATGTAAAAATTGTAGTTCGTCCATAGCTGTTGTCCAGTGTATTTATGGGGATGGTGTGTGAAAACAAATTGTGTTCCTATGAGAAAAGCGAAAGACGTTTCAGAGATAGCAAACAGTCTATAGTCAGTAACACTGCAATGAAAACACGGGACAAACGACTTAAATATTTTAATTCCGAGAGAATAAGAACGGAACAGATCCAATTTGGACAAGAACTGTTCAAGAAATCAAAATTTACATTTTTGTGACTGTGGTATATCGTGAATCATTTCTCTTGACTTCCAAACATGGAACATTTGTTAATAATTTTCCATTAAGCTCAAATCTTTCTCGTACATTTAAATACTCAAAACGCATAAACAACTTAAACTGACGCCGATAAAGATCTAGTGTAATTATGATTCAGAAATAGGCTAGAATTGTTATCATGGGAAAATGGATGTCAGTTCAATGTCAGTAAATGTAAAGTCATTCACCTCGGCATGATTAGATATCGAATGTCGTATATTTGTGGGATTATGCTAAAAGAAATTGATAAGGCTATGGACGTTGGAGTGTTAGTAGATAGGATGCTTAAGTTCAGGGGCCATATAGCAAAGATTGCAAGTTCAACTCAAAAGATAATTGCAATGCTGAAAAACGTTCGCATGTAAAGATAATGATGTCATTTTGCAATTGTATGAGTTTTGATCTCCATTTTCCTTTTTACGTTGTCTTAATCCAGGGGTCTACAATGCATGCCCCTCAGGCCTTTTTGCCGTGGCCCAACGGCCATTTTGAAAAAGTAACTACTTAACATTAAAACGCAATTAAATAAAACAATAATTTCAATGAAGTCCGCGTGACACTAAGCTATACTGCGGTATTTAGAATTGTAAGATGCATTCCAGATTCACAAGGAACGCTGTGCATTTGATACTTTATATAAAAATAAATATTAAATAGACATTCTTCTCTGTGCATTTGATACTTTACATAAAAATAAATATTAAATAGACATTCTTCTCTGTGCATTTGATACTTTACATAAAAATAAATATTAAATAGACATTCTTCTTCAGCCATTTACAAGCCCCAAGCGGTACTTAAGTACTAGTACTAACGCTAGTACTAGTACTTAAGTACCCCAAGCGGCATTTAAGTACTAGTAGGTAGATGGTTGAAGCAATAGTTCGAGCGCGCTCTCTTAGTGCCTTCCAGATACATCTCGAAGGTTCTCGATACTTCGTTATTTTCATATACAAGAGAATCTCGTCCACAGTCTGTCCTGAACAGTGTGATATTCGTGTATAAGCGCACGCAGGTTCGTCGTGTCAGCCATAGCCTATTGTGGTTTTATATTGTTAGACATTTTTCATTAGTGTGAGACATATTCAGTGGACCGTTACACGACCATTTTGGATCTCTTTTGGGTACACCTTCCATCACTATGGCGTCTACGAATAAAACAGGTAAATCAAGTGATTCTTGGTGGGTTTTTAATGACAAGTGGACCGATTTCTACTTTTTTGTTCCGATCGACGATAAGCCAGTGTGCTCAATTTGTCGTGAGTCAGTGTCAGTATCAAAAGAATACAATATAAAACGACACTATGAGACAAAGCATGCATCTAATGTTGACCACCTTCAAGGGCGGCTTTGTGGACAAAGTGAACCTTCTCCAAATTGATTTAAAATGTCAGCAGGGTACGTTTAAAAGGCAGATGGAAAAGAGCGAAGCGTGCGTCAAAGTAAATTATGTAATAGCTAAAAAAATTGCTAAGAAAAAATCAAAAGCCTTCTTGAACGGCTAGTTTGTGAAAGAGTGTTTCATCGCTACTGGGGTATCCCCAGTAGGAGAATTCTGTGCCCAAATAATAAGGAAGTGTTTAAAAAACCGAGTTTGTCTGGGGTAACTGTAGCACCACGTGTCGAAGAACTTGCCACTGACATTGAAGGAACTTAAAAAAAAAAACGGTCGTCCGAATTTATGTCATATTCACTTTAGATGAGAGCACATATATGAAGGATACAGCACAACTGGCTATCTTTGTCCGTGGCATTGATCAACAATTCAATGTGACAGAAGAACTGCTAGCGCTCGTACCTATGAAGGGAACGACGAAAGGCACTGATATTCTTGAAGCCGCCAGGTAAACGCTCCAGCATTTCGATCTCAGCTTAACCAACCTCGAGGGTGTGGTAACTGATGGTGCCCCTGCTATGGTGGGAAAGAACGAAGGGTTTGTTGCGCTACTACGGAAAGAACCGGAACGAGATGGAAAAGTTTTTTTGTCCATTACCATTGTTTAATCCACCAGGAGAATTTGTGCGCGAAAACTATTGGATATGGTCATGAAAGTTATTGTGACTGTCGTCAACATTATTAGTGCCAGAGGATTATTAGTGGAGGAGGCGTTACGCCCATAAGGTAGAGATGCAAGCAGCAAATACTGACAGCAGTTTTGAAGCACTACGGTGAAAAGTGGAGGTGGACAGGATGACATGTTCAGCAAGATGTTGCTATAGACATGGAAAGGTGGAATGCATTGGAAAAGGGCGTATATGTAAATCGGTTTGGCGAATAAGCAATGGGTGATTATAAAGGGCGGGTTCAATTTTGGAATATTTTCTGGAATGAACAGACAGTATCGCGAACGAAGATAATGAATTCTTTGATTTTATTAAGTCTGATTGTTTTAGGAGGTATATGCAAGGAAGGATACATGAGAATCGATAGGTTGGATTTGATTATCTCAGATGATATTCTTCCATTTGGTGAATGTGAACATGAAGTGATCACTTGGGTTTTGAGTAGCCATATCAGGACCTTTGTGAAAAAGTGTTGTGGGGGGGGTAGCTATGAAGCAGGTGATTGTGAAACATTCGAGTCAACGTGCAGCTGTATTATAGAATGAAGAATAGAATGAAAATAAAATCAATGCTGCTTAGTTCTTACTCTACAGCTATCTTGCAGAGGCAATGACTAAGTCCATTTACAAAAGGTCAAGAGTTTAATAAGATAGGCGCTAAATAGATGACTGAAAGTACGCAGTTAAAAAGAAAAATGCAGTGTATTGGAAGCACAAGTTCAGTGGAAATAATCAATAACATGTGGAGTAACTGGAAAAAAAAGGTAAAGAACGGAAGGTACCTTCCGTTCTTTACCTTTTAGCGAAATTGCAGTATAAACAGCACGTATCAAATAAGGCTAAAAGAAATCCAAGGGAATATTTTTATAATGGAAGAATGATTAAAGGAGCTCAATGGTGGAACACTAATAACGGGAACCAATGAGGTGTTAAATGAGGAATTCACTTAAGTATTCCACTGTTGTGAATGTTACACGATGCACTCGAGAGAGCAGTGTGAAAGGGTGGTGTAAGAACTAGTGATGGTGAGTGAGCAGGAGATATATTCAGAAAACTCGATATCAATAAGACCATTGGATTTGATACTTCACCATGTATCTTATGGGAATGTTCCAGTGAGGGGAGGGGGAACAGCTTTAAATTAGTTTTTTAATATGAATATAAGTTTGTCTCAAGCAGATAGATTATAGAACAATCCAGTCCTGTAAATTTGATAGAGAAACTAATAAGAACCAAGATACAAAACTGTGTTAAGAGCATCAGAATTCTTTAATGGAAAGCATGGTTATAATAAACTAAGGTCACATTTAGCAATCTGTTTATATATTATAACAAAGTAATAAATGCATACGCATTAATATGTTTCGATTTTCAATAGGAGTTTGATTGTTTGCAAAATGACAAGCTCTTAATTTGAACAGATGCTGTTGGCTGGCTGCGTTGGATTGGAGATTGACTATCTGATAGGTATCAGTAGGATGTATATAAGAGGGCAACATCCAGAATAGGAACGTCATTAATGAATAAATTAAACAGCAGCAACAAAATAGACTAGGGGTGGGTTTTAGGTAAACTGTTTAATCTTTAAGTGTATCTGTAATCTGTTTGGAATGAAGTCAACGGACACTATATTATGAGGAATAAACAGCCATGGCGCCCATTTCAATAAGATGAACGACCTCTTAAGTGGGAGGACTGCAGCAATCCTACGGGGCATACATTCGACAAACACAGGATAGCAAACAATGGCAATTTCGAACCATTCTTCCTGTAGGAATGTAAAGGGGTGCTGGACCGTTGTAGGAAGAACTTCTCTTGATATCATCCGAGATATGCTCACAATATGGTAGATCCAGGTTATGTGGAGGCCAGTCAAATGGGTGACGTTCATATTCACAAACAACGCAGATCAGTAGCCTCTACACAGTGCATTGTGCTGCTGAAAGAGAAGATGTTCAGTTGTATAGAAATATCCACAATGATGAAAGCCTTATTTCATCCAGAATGTTCAGATTCTTCTGAGTTCAATGTTCATGGCACCTGGGAGGTCTGAGGACAAACCTGCCAATTCTTTACATGCTGTTTACACCACTGAAACGACGTGGATGTTGGTTCGGGTAATTTGGGGAATGCATTCTGCTGTAATTCCATGGAAACCCTGTTGTGAGTCTATTTTTAATGTTCATGTGTAGATTCATGTGCCCATCAATGCCTGGTACTCCTCATTCAACGTGTGAGCCGACGAATGGCGGTTTTACATTTCCTACGTAGCACGCTACAATCGCGTTCGGCGAGTCGTTCACTGCACTTGCCTCAATATTGTATCATTGGTTGTTGACCGGAGATAACCTAATATCCCAACAATTGGCCGAACAGGTAGATTTGCAGTATGGCATTCTATCAGAACGTCCAGTTCAAACTCCGTCAGTTCCCTTCCAGCAGTCGTTTTGCCTGTATATTGTTGCATTGACTTTGGAGAATCATTCAGCCGTAACTAGTAACAAATTTATGCAGGCTAGAAGCACATAACTCGTTGCATATCACGATGTACCCGGGCGATGGGTACTGGAGTTCTTTCCAAAGAGTAGTTGTTTGCAGATGTAAAGTTAGTGAGAGCTACGAGCTGTACAACAGAGAAAGCCCTGAAAGAAGACGAATTGACTGCGTGAATGAGCGAGTGTGTGTGTGTGTGTGTGTGTGTGTGTGTGTGTGTGTGTGTGTGTGTGTGTGTGTGTGTGTGAAGATGTCTGTTTCAAGTGAAAGATTTTAAAATAGTGGAAAGAAACATGGGATGCAAAGATTACTGAGGATCTTAGAAGGATCACCGAGCGATAATTGTATAATGACCTCAAATTTCAACCGCATATTTTAAAACTAGGACAACAGAGGGGTAATGCAGAGTTCACTGCCATACAGAAGCGAGAATGTTATTATTCGATTGTACAGCTTTCAGACAGCATATGGATTATAATAATGATTATAAGGAAGACTGTTGGATAGGATTAAGACCAAATTGAGTAAATCAGTTTTAGGACTCTAGAATGCATATGAGGAAAGATTGAGAGAATGCAAATTGCAGAGACAGCGGATAGAAAGAGGGGATGATCAAGACATAACTGGTTAGGAGTAATTACCAGATTAATCGAAATTACGTTTCGCATAGTTTCTGGAGACAAAAGGAGAAAAAAAGTACACCCATGAAGGCTGTGAGCGGGCGGAGGGTATTCAGGGGTAGATTTATTGCTTGAAAGGTGGGTGTATACAACCGAGGCATGTGATGTACACAGTCGTAATGAGAAATGTGAAAAAAATTATTCTATTTATGAAAGATAAAATTAAAGATGAATTAAACGTAATCCAGAGAACATTATGAAAACATTCATGTCCCCTAACGCTGTGGGACTGCAAAAAGGTTGAAAAAAAGTGATACGAAAATTGCAATAATAGCAAAACACACTAGTTTACCAAAATTATAAATTCAGCGAATAACAAAAACTGAACAAATCAATGTATTAAAAAATACAAAATTTCGTGATTTCGAATGTGTGCTCAAATGACGAGAATGGTTGCTGAAATTCTAAGAATTTGTGATTTGCGAATGTGTATATGAGCATCTGTGATTCAACCTGGTTGTGGATAAATCTCTCAACACCACTGGGAAATGTTATTGCAGTTGCAGCATTTTCTAAGCAAACAGAAATATGGATTTTGTGCTGGAATTTTAACAACCGCGGAAAAGCTGATTACTCACAGTTAATGAAATAAGGGAAGAAATTCGTGTAGATTGATGAAAGAATGCATCTTACTAAATAAAATATTAGAAAAATATATTATTTACAGATTATAGGTGTGTTAATTATAATTACCTGCATTTCTTTCAGTACATCAGGAGGTTTGTCTTCATTAACTGAATTTCATCCTCTCCCGTAGTTCAAGTTGGGAGGGGGGGGGTAGAAAGAACAAAGCAAACAATTAAATGTGATCACATTCAAGTTAACAGTAAAAAAATTACAGCAATGGTTTTAATTAAATAATAAAATAAAAAAATAAAATTTACGAGGGGCAGGAAATTGCTGTAAAAAATAAATGAGTTTGTAAACTAAAAGCAGTTAAAAATAGTTAATTGCGAAATTATACAAAGAAAGGAATCAACTAACAGTTATGGAAAACCAATCCAAACAGGGAGTTTCTCATTACAGTTACAGATTATCTCTAATGACAGTAACATGAAATAAGTCATGCTGAAAACCAATGAGCAATTCAACTAATGCCATTGTGAAAAAAACTCGAATTTGCTCTTCTGTCATTACTCTCGTAAGATGAAAAATTCGAATCGTTCTCTTGCCAAAGCAGCTTTTTGAATGCATCTTACAAAATAAAACAGAAATATACATTATTTGCAGATGAAAGGTGCGTTAATTATAATTACCTGCAATTCTTTCAGTACATTAGTAGGAGGCTTGTCTTCATTAACTCAATTTCCCGTACACCTTATTCTGTCTGGACGGTAGTGAGAGTTTAGCAGAACACAAATCAAGGTTTCTGGAGTTGTGCCATCGAAACACATGAAACGGGAACACAATAAATTCATGCCTTAGAAAATCTAAGATAGATTTTCTAAGGCATGAATTTGAAGGAATAACTAAGACCGAGATTCTTTTTCTAGTAGAAAGGCTAAACTGAAGTGATTGAACGAGAGTTACGTTGCAAACAAACAGCCATCGTGTGAGAAGGCTTGTACCGACTAAACAGAACTTTCCGTGTGCCTCAATTGACCGAAGTATTCAATGAAGGCTGTCCTGACCAGTATCTCGAAGTTGCTCTGGGAATTAAATATGGGTAGTACAGTTGGACGCCTATAAAGAAATCGCTCATTTTGAGAAGGACCAGAAAGGGTGTCTACACTGGTATCAGGAACACATATCCTGGACACAACGTCACGGAATATAGTCATGTGGTATGATGAGTGTCACGTACACCTTATTCTGTCACGACGGTAGAGAGTTTGGCAGAACACAAACCAACGTTCTGGAGTTATGTCATCGTGTAAGGCATGTAGGGCAGTCGAGTGTCTCCCAATGAATATCTGAACATTGTTACCGATTAAATACATCCAGCAAAATCGACTTAACTGAGCAAGTGACGGTATTTCATAGACGACAATTCTACTGTCTGTCCATCGCGCAAGACTTGTTCGACGGTGGTTCAGCGAGAATTACTGCGAGGACTTTCACCATCTTCCCTGGGAGCCACAAAACCGGTATCTGAGCAAAATTGAGAGTGCATGTAACATACTGTAAAAACAGATTCCTGACAACGTCCTCTTCCTTTAAATGCAATCCACGACCTTGTGACATCTGCCGTTATGTGTATTAATAGAAATAAATTATCGAAGAAATAATATAGTTTAAGTTTGAAGATTTGTTTATATATATATATATATATATATATATATATAAGGTATATTTTATATATCATTATAGGCACAGCATGGCGCACGTTTGTGAGTAGGCTCGGGAAGCTCTCCCCCCACCAGCACGCTCACACTGGGGAAGTGAGAACAGAGGGAGAATATACTGTAATGAAAGCAAATTTTCCATGGAAATAAAAAAAAAGTACAACGCGTAGTAGCAGAATGGGATCTACATAAGTAGATCACGAAAGAAGGAATAACTAAGACCGAGATTCAATTTCTAGTAGAAAGGCTAAACTGAAGTGATTGAACGAGAGTTACGTTGCTAATTTGGAAAGTTACTAAAACGTGAATAACAGAATCTCATAGAAAATAACTAAGATGAAGAAAATGTTGGTACACTAAAATATACATTAATCAAAATTCAAATAACGGTGATTTGATACTTTAAATACACAATGTTGGCATTCGTAAACGAATGGAGGTAATTTTTACATATGTTAAGTTAAATCAACTCTGCAGGCTGAAGATCTTAAATTCAATAAACAAAGATTTTATTAAGTTCGTCATTCTATACATAAACATAAAATAAAACAAGTTAAAAAATAGTCAGAAGAGAAGAAACTAAGTAATAAAATAAGTAAATGTCTATCAGAAGACGGTTATCACAGTCCTCTACAACATCACTATTTGTATGAAAGGCACTGGTTAAGTATTCAGTTATGATCTCGAGTGCAGGTTGCTGCAAATTAAAGCGACCACTATTCAGAGGGATATGTTGAGAATTACTAGACGAATCCTGAACCAGCGTGATAGTGACATCACTCTGGTTCAGGATACACGCGTGTAAAGGATTTGATATTTGAAGTGAGCATTACCTAGTATACTAAGCAGGTAAAATTGGATATCACGTTGATAAGAGCAGTATGTAAGAAAGATAAAGAGAATTAAAGGAGATTAGCGTTAACAAATGGACTGTAAACCTGACTCTACAAACATTAATGAAGAAAAATGAAAGAAATTGAAAACCAGATCGAAACTGTCTGTTCTTAGCAAACTCTGAAGAAGACATTGATTCAGCTAGGTAGCTATGTGGTGAAGGCGCCAATGGGGATCTTATGGGAGAAGTAAAATATTTCAGCTATTTAGATACAGTTTTTAGTGAAGATGGCAGGTTAAATCAGAAATAAAAACAATTAGCGAAGTTGATATAGAGGATTGCATCTGATTAAATTAATATGGAATACAAAAGAACTTAGCCAAAACGCCAAACTAGCTGTACGCAAAACGGTGTTCAAGCCAGTTTTAAGTTATGGCATCCGAGAGATAGAGAAAAAAAAATAGGAATTAAGAAATGCATACACTAGAGACCAGAGATATGAGGGTTTTGAGAAAGGTTAGAGGAGAAAACCGTAGGCACCAATGGCAGAATCATTAAAATTAGATATTCAGAATTGCTGATTTTTGACCACAAAGATTAATGAGAATAAACTATTATTTAGATATTGGTCAAGTGTAGGTGAATAACTATTTTAATTCCCAACTAGTTTCACCGGCTTACGCTGTCGGCTTCATCAGGGTACAATCAGGAAAGCAAAGAAAACGTAAATTAAACTAAACTGGCAATTCTATTTCAATAACAAAATAGTGCGCGTGAAACAATACGCGTGTCGCGGATATATGATTTCCTTCACACGGTGTATTCGGGTAATTGGATTGTATTTTTTTTTATATAATAAGCTATATAAAACACAATGAATTGATAAAAGACCCGACAAGTTTCCTAAGTCGTTTGGCGTACATCTTCCGGGGAAAGAGATAATTTAAAGTTAAAACACAAAGAAAAGAAATTATTAGTAGTTACATTGGTCAGACGTCTAGAAGCTTCGAAGTGAGACAAAAGGAACACATCAGCTATGTTAGAAACAACAGACAAGATATTTCTGGCCTTTCTTCTCATTTCTCTACACCCAACCACATTTTTGAATGGAATAATGTCTTAAGCCATATATAGAAGAAAACTCCCATTCCAGAATCTTCAAAGAAGCTGTTACAGTCGCTCGTTCCACAAATAACCTCAACAGGAACCAAGGTTTAATCCTATCAGACATTTGGAAGACTTTAATTAGAACAATAAACACAAGAAATTAACTTCAGTGCAAACTACAAAATGCATCTCAACAAGTAACTCATCACCACTTTGAATCTGCACTCTGATTTTTAATTTTATGAATAGTCAGACGGTAGTTCTATAGTAATAGTAGTTCATACTAAACAACTGTTTAGTATGAACTACTACTAATAATTTCTCTTTTCTTTGTGTTTTAACTTTAAGTTACCTCTTTCCTCGGAAGATGTAAGTCATACGACGTAAGAAACTTGTCGGGTCTTTTATCAATTCATTGTGTTTATATAGCTTATTATATATATAAAAAATACAATCCAATTACCGGAATACACCATGTGAAGTAAATCATATATCCGCGACACGCGTATTGTTTCACGCGTGTGAAACAATTGTTATTGAAATAGAATTGCCAGTTTAGCTTGTAATTTTCGTTTTCTTTGCTTTCCTGATTGTACCTTGATGAAGCCGACAGCATAAGCCGGCAAAACTAGTTGGTAATTAAAATAGTTATTCACCTACACTTAACCAGTATCTAAATAATAGTTTATTCTCATTAATAATTAGATATATTTGAAAGGAACTTAACCTTAGCATTAGAGAATGCGTCTTGGAGCTAATGTAAGGTGGCAGACCATTTAAATAGAATGATACACCAAGCTAGTGACATTGTCTGTGGAATGATGTGTATGAGGATAAGATGAATGTAACGGTTGCACAGTTTAGGTATGCGAAAATGTGCAGACAGAAAACATAAATGCCTTTCATAAAATTGGCAAAAAAGGATAATTTTCAACATATGATTAATAGAGAGCGAACTTGGACATCCTTGGCATTTATGTAACGGTGCGGTTTTAAAATATCTGCGGACTAGATTTTTTTAACATGACGAGTGGTGAATAAGAGGAATGGATTAAGAGAATTAGTTGATCCTGACAGCGAGTGAGTTTCAGGAATGAGAGGTTCTGTTGTACATAAAAATTAGTGTGGGTGTTCCAAGAAGACTGCAAACTCCATGGAGATACTGTATGTATTAATGCTTCCTGGATTTGGTGTGATAAATCTCACATGCAGAGAGAAAGGGGTGGCGGCGACAGGACATTTAGGTCACAATACTATTAATCTAAAGTAAATTAAAAGTACATTATCCTTCTGAGATTGCTAGGGTAATGCAAATTAGACATACGACGGGGGAACTACAGTAATTAGAGTGGCGTTTAGAGGAGCACAGGGAGAATAAAAAAAGTTCAACAGCAAAATGGAATACAAAGCACAGAATCAGGTAAGTTAGTACGTAATAACAAAAATCTGGTAAGATAAATTGATTGTAAGAAGAAATTGTTATTTGGTATGGTGACTATCATAAAATATACCATTGACGAACAGGTTATAACGTCAAGTTTCCCAGGCGCAAGAATTAAAATAACACAAGCAATGCCAAAAACAGAAAAATAAACTAGATCAAAATTGTAGTAGGCAGTGACCACAAGTTCAGTATTAGAGGACATGAAAGGATTGTTGGAAGAGGCGAGACTAAAGAGTGAGAAAGTGAAAATAGCAAGTATATTACCTCGATGTGATAAAAATTAATTAAGGGCTACGATGGAAAACGATTCAATGCGTAGGCTATGTATAAGGAATTGACACGAGTTTTTGCATGTGGGGAGTGAATTTAAGGAAGATTGGATTTGTATAAGAGGGACGGCCAACACCTGAATACATTTAGTATCAGGAGTCTTGAAAAATTGGTATAAAAACCTAATAAAGGTTCAGTGAAACTGAATTCTGTTGGGAGGAATCGGGAGGATCTGCGTGTAAGAGTGACAGTGTTAGGTAACTGTTAATGACAGGAATGAGCATTTTGAAAATAATTATTTAGAGAGAATGATTCGGTGTTTTTCGGTTCAGACCTATCAGGCATGTGTAAATAGGTCTGCATTAGTGAGGAACTAGATAAGAACAGATCTTCGAGTTGTCGAACTGTCATGCAAGATCACAGACAAGAATGCAAGTAATTTATCACGTCTGTACTCGAATCCTAGGAATATCAGAAACAAATGAGTAGAATTAGTTGCCTTGGTATATTGGGTTGCCTCACTTTATAAGCATAGGCGAGACTTGGAAATCAGAAGTAGAGGTACTAATTGGCATCGAGTGCAAAAATTACAGTATTTTCAGGAAGGATAGACAGGATAGGAGTGATACGAGTCTGCTGCTAATATCAAATGTTTCAAATCCAGTTCGAGTGAGACCTGTGATTTCAATACTAGTAACAAGTTTCCATGTGGCAGTGAGTTCGATGATATTATTGTGAGGCGGAGAGACTAGCAAGATTAAATACACAGTGGGATGTTGTTAGAGTCCTGGTGGATCGGTTGTCAGTGACGAAGTAATGCATGAACAAATAAATACGATGGATGCGAAAGGAGTAATCGTAATGGGAGACTTTAAATATCCGAACTTTGATTGGGTAACTATGAAATCGCATGCGATGAAACTGAATTTGAGCTATTGGGAGAGAACTTTCTCAAGCAGCATGTAACAGAAAGAAGTCGAGGTCAAAGATTGTTAGATCTGGTTATAGTGTCAGAGGTGGGTGAGAATTCAGTTAAAGACTTAATTATTTTGCTTCCGGTGACAATGATCATGCGATACACTTAGGAAGTTGATAAGTTTATGAATGTTCGATTCAGAAAATATTACATGCTAAACTACAAAGCAGGATATTTTGACCATCTAAGGAGTATGCTGGATTCTGCGCCATGGTATCAGTTGTTGAATGGGAAGGATATCGACACTGTAGGCAGTGTTTAAAAATACTTAAATAATGCAATATCCGATTATTCGTACATAGAGTAGGAGTGAAATGGATGTGTAATCTTATCAAGCAAGAGATTTGTAAGAAAAAGATGCGGAAGAAATATCTTGTGCATAAGGATAATATCAGTTATAATTATTAGCAGTAAGCCAGAAGAGTGTGAAGTGTTGTACCGAAAGACCACCCAAAATTGTCGTTATTCTGGAAGTAAGGAAAGAATGAATTTGATCTGTACAATTCATTGTTATTTAATCTGTATAACTCTGCAGATGGTATGAGAGTGACTAATGCAGAATTGATTGTTCAACTAATGAGCAATATGTTCGCTAAAAGCTATTATTCAGGTACGATGCAACATTGAACTCACTGCTACCTCTTGACGTGAGGAGGAAATTCATGTGGGTGAGGAGGAAGTGCTGGAGCTGTTTTACAAACTGAATAATTCTGCAACAGGAGCTGATGGGATATCAGCAGCACGAATGCTAATGCAGTGTTCAGCTGAATTGGCTATTCCCTTGACCAGGCTATATAATTTGAGTCTCAGAACAGAGAAAATTCCATAGGAGTGGAAAGAATGTAAGAAAATACCATTGCACTATCGACCAGTGAGTACCTCAGGAGCGTCGTGGGGAATAATTTGGAAAAATTGGTTAGGGTTTGTATTCAGGAATTGGTTGACAGAGAATCTATTTTACAATGAACAGCATGTGTTTACTAAGGGAAGGTTCACATTCTGACATATCAGAAAGTCGTATATTGGAGGTTTGAATCTTCAAGTTGCAAAGTAACCAGTGGTGTTTTTCAAGGAACAGTTCTTGGTCCATTTTATTTAATCTGTATATTAATGAAAATAATGGGGAACTTAAATGGTTTAAAATGCGACATACAGCTATTTGCTGATATGCAAAGATAGATCGAGCAATCAGGAGCGCTATCGATATGTAGTACTTGTAGAATTATTTGAATAGGCTGGAATTTGGGCATTTGAAAATGGCTGTCATTTCAATGTTAATAAATGACAAGTCTTGCACTTTGGTGTGATTAGATATCCCAATGTGGTATAATATTGGTCTAATTATGCTTGAAGAAAGTGTTGAGGCTAGTGATATTGAAGTTTTAGTAGACAGTAATGTCAAACGAACTTCGAAGTCATTTTGCCTCTTAAAAGACCTCACTTGGACTACTGCGCGCTGGTCTGGTCTACATGGTGATTCGATACAGTGGAAAGATAGTACAAAGGAGAGTCAAATGATATTAGGTTTCTGGAATACAGATTATGAAGACATTGAGAAATTGTAGGATGCAGACACTAGCAAACAGCAGAAACTTCGGAAAGGGTTACACAGAATTTCAGTAGATGGAATTTCATTTTACTGGGGGTGAGGAAAGGACGCAAGGGTATCCATGGAAGTTGATAATGAATGCTTACAAAAGGGGGGGGGGGCAGGGCTAGATTTTTCTCTCATAGAGCAGTACGTGATTGGAATGGATTGCATTTGGATGTGTGTGCAATAAATGAATAAATTAAAGAACAGGTATGACAGCTGATGCGAATATTATGGCCTCTCTCTCGATGAGTTTGAATCCCTGGAGGCCTCTTTTAATAAGCAGAACTCCAGAAAGAAAAGCGACTCCAAAGATACCTCGGATCTTAAACCAGCATCCTGTATCTCGTTTGCTTTCGATAAATTATCTAGAATTGAATCTAGATAATTTAGCGTTTGTAAGGTTTTGATCAAGATGATATTCCCAACTCCGTACTGGCCACAGTGAATGGTCTATATGAGAAAATGAAGCCACTCAAAATAATGCTCTCAAGCCACATTTAACAAGGCACATTTAACACACCTTCCCTTCTGCATTCAAAATAACCTCTCCCCACTCTCGTGCCCGTAACCTCTTTATACAGCTTCTATGGTGGCTTCTAGTTCTTTAGTCACCCTATACTCCGAAAACTCTGACTGGATCTTACACATTATGTTGTTCTCTTCGATCTGCTATATAGAGAAGTGCCACGTAAAACCCACGTTTGCAGTGTATAAATTTTGATCTCTATTTTCCTTTCGACATTGTCTTAATCCAACGTTCGATATCAAGACGATGAATCTTTTGGGATAGATGTTGAATCTTGGGCAATAAAAAGTAAGTGAGGCTTCCTATGAAAATTAGCTTCAAACAAGTTTAAACAAGAACGAAACTTGGGGGAGAGGATACTTTTTTTTCTTATTAAAAAACTATAAAGATACAAGAAGAACCATTTTAGGTGATGACTCAGAATGATAGCTAGCTGTAGAGCTCTCTTGACTAATATGCTTGTTGACATTAAACACCTAGTTACATTATTTAGTACACATTCGGATAGGTTAATCACAAGGATTGTGTAATAATACCTGGAATATCCCTGGAAACAGGTGTTCGCAATTTAGGGTCAAAGCTAAAATTGTTTGCCTTTCAATTACAGAAAGTTCAGAAAACTAATTAGGACTCGCATTCAGAAATGGGTTGACAGTGAATTTCTACTTTTCAATGAACAACATGAGTTTACTAAGGGAAGGTCATATTTAGCAAGTTTTAGACAAGGGATACACCATGAAACGTTTGGATTTTGCTAATGCTTTTGACAGAATACAGCATGTTAGACTGTTATATAAATTGGAGAAAATGGGTTTGGGTTATAGAATATTAGCATGGATAAGAGGACGGCCGACTGACATATCAAAAAGTAGTATACGGGGATGCGAGTCTGCAAAATTTAGGGTAACATGTGGTGTACCACAAGGATCAGTGCTTGGTCCACTGTTATTCGATCTGTACATTAATGATATTGGGAAGTATTTGACAAGCGACATAAAGCTATTTGCTGATGATGCAAGGATAGGTAGGGTAATCAAGAATGTTGATTTGCAGTACTTACAGAATGATTTGAATAGGCTGGAATTGTGGGCAATTGGAAAATGGGTGTCAGTTCAATGTCAGTAAATGTAAAGTCATTCACGTCGCCGTGATTAGATATCCAATGTCGTATTATATTGGTGGGATTAGGCTAGAAGAAACTGATGAGGCTAGGGATCTTGGAGTGTTGATAGACAGGAAGTTGAAGTTCAGGGACCGTGTGGCAAAGATTGCAAATACAACTCAAAAGATGATTGGAATTCCGAACATTCACATGTAAAGATAAAGATGTTATTTTTACCTCTTTACAAGGCCTTGATAAGACCTCACTTGGACTATTGTGAACAGGTCTGTCTCCTTTGTGATTGATGTATTGAAGCGAGTACAAAGGAGCGTGTTAAACGACCTCAGGATTGTGGAATACGGATTATGAAAACAGATTGAGAATTTGTAGACTGCAGACACTAGCAAAAAGGAGAAAGAGGGGTGATATGACTGAGAATTACAAACTTGTAAAAGGGCAATACAGGATTTCAACTGATGGAATTTTTCAATTTATTGAGGGTGGGGAAAGGACGAGAGAGAATCCTTGGAAGCTGAGAATGAAGGGCGCTAAGAAGGGGTGAGGGATAGATGTTTCTCGCAGAAGGTGGTGCGTGATTGGAATGGATTACTTTTGGATGTTGTGAGTGCAAGCAGTGTGAATGAATTCAAGAATAAGTATGATAGCTGGTGTGTGTATAGTATGTGGCCTCCCTGAATGAGTGCGACTTCCTGGAGGTCTCTTAATAATAATTAAGAGGAAGGGTCAGTATAGAATCTCTAATCGAAAAGTTTACTGATCAAAATCATTTTGGAAAAGACATATGAACAAGATCTCTGAAATACATCACTGAAATATTTTGAAAAACTTTGCTGTTATTTGAAATTAGGAACTTGGAAATTCCAGCTGAGGTTTTAGACTGAGAAATCTAGTCATTCCATGAGCACGTGGAATTGGGATATGGGATTAAAGAATACATCAATTATCTAAATATTGTCACGTGAGATATACAATCCCTAGAAAGTATATACAAGACTAGTTATTAAAAAGCAAGAATTATCACTATGTTATTATAATGTTGCAACATTTAAAATGTGTAGTAAAGGAGTATCCATTGTGTTGTTAATGTTCTTTTGCTTACAAAGATTTGTACTGATAATTAATTCAAAAGAAATATTTTTTCTGTTAAGGCCTATGTGAAGAAATGAATATCTATACACCTTACGTTTACAAACGCTATTGTTAGTTTTGTTAATTAAAACGGACTTCAGCCTAATCTTGCCTCATAGTTTAAGTCGCTGGTAAAATTAGGTTTAGATTTTGGAACAGCATTTGGCATAACACACTTTTCTACATTGTTGAATTAGTAGGTACACTAATTCAACAATGTATTTAATATCAAAAATGTATTAAAATTAAGAGAGAAGGGGCTCAATTTCACTGCTAACAAAATTCCGTCTGAGATTACAAATAACTTTTGTTTCTGCTACCTGACAGTGATGACGTTATTGATCCACTCGAAAATAAACGTAAACCTTGTATTCCGGATTGTGATACAAAACCAACATTGATGAAAATGATAAAGGAAAACTGGAGAGGAAAGAGAGCCAGGTGTAGCAAATGGGACAGATAAGTGCTATAAAGGAACAAATAAGTGTAGTATCTTGAACAAAGAAAGAAAATTATAAGGTATGAATAGTTTCTTGTGGGTTAGCCGAAGATTCTGAGAGATTGTAAATTTGAGTGAAGATTAGATGGAAAGGTATTCTGTGTTGCTGTTAATTAAAAGAGCTGCAATGGTCTAAAATAGTTATGAAGTAAACTTAGCCTTTATGGTACCCGTTTTATATTCAATCCCAATGTGCTTGAAGTAAAGCATAAATTGAAGATACAATGAGTTTCCTTGGCGGCTTTCTGTGCTAGGAAATTTTGTTGCTGCTGTTCCCCTTAATTTAATGATTGATGAGAAACATGTATCTTGACTTTGATGAACAAGGTTTGCCACGTTTTCTGTTATGTCCGAGTAAAATACGTTAATTTCTGTTTCGCAAAAAAAATTAATACCAGCAGACCCATTAATATTAAGTCTATAAATATTTAAGAGACTGAGCAGAAGGGGCATTTTTTTTTCAAATATACCATTCTATTCTATATATTGTAACAGTGTTCACATGCTTATATATATATATAAACATGTGAACCAGGCAAGGAAATAATCTGCAACATCTTAGCAATACACTCCACTATGTGACTGGAGAAATGTGATGTAACAAGATAATCGAAAAATAATCAAGTTTTCTGATACTCAAAAAAAAGTGACCTAGAAGACTTGAACTGTCAACTCAGTTCACTATCGGTGGTTTACGAAGTGTTCGCAGGTCTTTTACGGTACAGTATTTCTGCAAATCTAGAACTACAACAACAAAACGCCTTGAATTGTATCATCCTATTCCAAAACGAATTCAGTATTGTAAAAACCAGAGGGTGGCCCTACAGTTTAATAAAAAAAAAACATTCTCCAAAAATATTTGTGTTTCCATTATTTTGATAACCATTTGTATGTATTCCTCCTATATTGATAGGAGTTTGAAACCTGAGAGTAAATGCAAAGGACAATCAATACTTAAGTACACAATATAATATATAGAAGTATGATTGTTATCACAATACGGGACCACAAAATAAAATCTGGAGAAAAGATCAAACGAAAGTGCGATATCATAGAAAGAGAGATACTTCTGAAGTGAAAATGGACTGAGCACCTCGCTTGAAGACAAGATCAGCGGAGAACAGTATTGGATTGGATTCCATGAGAGATAAGACAATCAAGGAAAGTTATTTACCATTGCATTCTGAAGAAATCATGGGGAATTGATGTGCCTCTTAGTGTTGGTGTCATCTTGGAAGTGCATTCATCCAGAAGTGAATTGACCATGGCCGATGCCCTCTCTCATTGTCACGCACACAATTTTGTAATGAAATATATAAACAAGAGCTATGTATGCAATTGTGAAATAAATACATAGTGCTGGGTAAAACCAATGAATTTAGGACAAAGAGTTGAGTTTATAATCCTATCATATAATGTAAGAAACACTATAAACAATATACACTTATAAAAATATCTAGATATCATTCCTATCTCAGATCTTAAGTTATTACGTGTACAGTACTGTATTACGATTAAACATATTTGGTTGTCACAACTGACAAAGTTATTTATTCTGCGCAAACTTGTTTTACTTAATATAACAATTTATTGTATTATTCTCAGTTATTACCATTCAATTGAAGGAGGTAAAGCATGCATATTAAATGGATAATATCACTTTGTCTAGTGGTTGGTGAGGTAAAATGAATTTTGCATTTTGTTATTTTTAAAAAACTAGCGTTCAAGAATGACGAAGACATGACACGTTACCGATAAGTATATTGTTTAAAGTAAATTTCCATAGCTAATCGTTCCTCTTCATATCCCTTCGATATGCGTACAGTTTTTGAAGAGGCAATTTTATAATTACATCACACTTCAAAGGATTCCACGGATTCGTTCTGGAACAGTAGACTACGCCACTACAATTTTCGTCTCCCCTGATTTAATTTTCAACAAATACACTACCACCACCAATATGTAGTGTCCGTAAATTGTGTTCTCGTGGACGATTTGCTTGTATTTTGGAAATCTATATATTCATCATTGAAGAATATTCCATACAAAGGTAATTTTAACTCTGAGGCTTCTATGAGAATGATTTCTCACAATCAATTAAATGGGTAGATAAAAGCACAATGTACATATGCATCTTATTTGTAATTGTAGAAAAATGTGATTTATGCAGATCAATTTTAGCAACTTATCAATGGATGGATTCGAGAGGACTCCCATTGTAGTTTGATCTTACTAATGTTAGACCTACATGGAATCTAGAGACTATTCGTGGAATCACTCCATCATACTTTGAATTAAACATGCACTCTCTCTCTCTCATTTGATTATATCATCCGTATAGATCATCAGGAGATGGCCTCTTGATCTCCCACTGTCTACAGACATTCTAGGAAAAGTCTACCGTCTCAGAATCCTCTCCAACTTATTTTGAAATGCTTCAAAGATTACATCATTCAAGCTCCAACCAATGCTACTTAACTACGAATTAAATAATAGCTACAAAACAGACCGCTGGGGTACAGCACTAATGACCCTCTTCTTTTAGAATATCCTTCTCCCCTATACAACTTGCCTAATATACAATTAAACAGCCAATCAACAGCCCTATGCAATGAACTAACATTCATCCCTATCTGTTCTGGTTAAATTTTGCAGAATCTAAATATGCTGGAGTATTTGCATTCATCTTCTTATATGCAAGATTGTTAAAGGAAGATCGTGTTTTAGTAAATACCATGCAGTCGATCAAAGAGAATTGTGCCCCTTTTACCTCAGTTCTGAATCCCTGTCCTCCCTAATTTTTCCAACCCCTCGACCACCAACTCGAGACAAACAGATTGGTCTATAATTCGAAACCTAATTCGTATTGTCCCATTTATGAAATAGAACAATTTTGCTATCATTCCACTGATTTCGAAATTACAGTAATATGAGACTCATGTTAAAATGGATGATGATAACTCCCTCAAGACGCTTGGTGATATCCATCCAATCAAGTCTCATGGGATTGTTGACATCCAGAGATTATTCAATGACTCATCCATCCTGCTCATTCACCAGCAGTGATTACTTCCCATTTACACTGCTCTAAAAGTCTTCATGTTCCAATGAGGAGATTATTGCCCATTATTATTATTCAAATTATCCAATAATTATTATCCATGGATTATTATCCAATGTGGAGATAATGAGGAGACAATTATGTTCCTTGTTCCAAAACAGGGGGGAATACTTTTATAAAGTAATCATCCCACCTCTCTACTAAGAACTCGTCAGTGTTCTTATTCCCACATTGTCACTGAGCAGATTTATCCTCGAAAGAAAGTTGCCAGGATATATTTTTGCGTTATTTCCTAACTGCTGCTCATACTGAACGTAAGTTACCATTTTCAAGTAGGTGACGATCTTGCTTGCTGTTTAAACCACGTGGAACTGGACTCCATGATAAAAAAAATAATCCTATTATGCAAAAAGGATCAACCAAAAACCGAATTTTAGAAAAAAGCTAAAACTTATTTTTGTGATATTCTTTCGTGCACATCTTCTGCACATTTATATGTTGTTGAGGCGCCAAGTGACAGCAACAGCTATGTGTAACAGGTTTTCGTCAGTAGTTTATGATTGATACTCATACGCTACGAAGTTGTGCTTTCTTCGTCCTTCGTAAATATTTGCAGTTTCCTTTTTCGAAAAGTAAGCGTTGTTTTTACATTGTTACCCATCACAGTGCAAAAGAAAATGAGCAAAAGAAACAAAAGGAGATAGTAAGCGGGAATTCAATGAACAGTGGGAACATTAATTGTAATTTATAGCAAATTCGTCAGGAAAACCGTTGTGCCTTGTTTATGAAAACACTTTCTCACATAAGATACTTTAATAGACACTAAAATACAACTGAAATAGAAGGAATACTGAAGCTAATGCTTGGGTGCGAGCTATGGAGAGAGAATATTGTTTTAATATTAAATCAATATATCATGTATATATTTTTAGTGGGAGTTGTATTGTCTATTTCAACTCGTACGTGAAAAAAATTGGCGTATTCAACGTAATAGGGTTGGCCGCCCCTGTCCTAATGTAACTTTTTAACAATCATCTTTTGCCGCCTCTAATGGGCCTTTTTCTTCGAGATTGCACATTTTACCTCCTCACTTATCCTTTTTACACATACCTAATTTAATTTCCTGACTTCCGCAATACACTGTCATATCCTCTGTCAAATAGTTCCTGAGTGGCCCAAGCAGCACTGATTTCCTTTTTATCCAATTCCTCATTGCAGAACACCTGTCACAGAAAACTGACTGGTTTTTCATAATCACCTGCCTTAAAGTTGCATCAATAACACTTCTCTCAAAAGTACTGATATGGCTACCCACAACAAAATTGATCACTTGAAAATCACTGCTGGAAATAGGCGGTTAAACTTCAGGTTGCGACAGATAATCGTCCATTTTCCGATTTCCCACACGTCCTTCTTGGTTTCTTGCCAGAATCATCATGTCATTTTATATGCTCCGCAAGCTGACCTGTTCCTCAGTCCCTATTCTCCCCCCCCTTTTTTTGAATAACCGTATCTCAATTCTGTCCAACATTTGAACCACCTGATAAGCTGTCTAAGAGTTGTACATTGGAAATGATCACATTTATACTCCAGGATCAAATTGTTGGTATAGTATAATATGACCGCAATGTTTATCCGTAAAAACTATGTTTAATTATTTTTAGTTTTGAGAAGATAATCCTTACAACTCCGCCATTGCCCGTCCCAAACCCGGGTGAGAAAGGAGGAGGATGTACTTGTAGCTAGCAACCATAATATAAAAAAACATTACTACAGAAACCTCAACCATCGTTAGAAAACTGACAAAACCAAGACGGAGAAGTACTGGGAAAATGAAACAAGCCAGTAAAAGCCCCATTGGGGAAGATCGCAGGCGGAAAACTCCAAGAAAAAACCTCTTTAGCCCAAACCTTTCAACCAAAATTGGATGCTGGAATATTAGCAGTTTGTACAAAAGTGGAAAAGCTAACTTACTAACCAGAGAAATGGACAGATACAAAATAGAAATACCAGGTCTAAATGAGACAAGATGGAATGGTAGCGGAGAAATCTAACTAACAACAAACAAATACATTTTACATTCTGGTTTCCAGAATGTAAAATGTATTTGTTTGTAATTGTGTAAAAATGTAAAATGTAAAACCAGAAGATGACACACATAGCAAAGAGGTAGCATTCATGATAGCAACAGATACTAGAAGAGCACCTAATTAAATGGAAACCAGTTTTTGAAAGAATCAAAGCTAGATTTAAAACTAAATACAGAAATGTGACTATAATAAAAATATATAGACCAACAAACAATGCGAAAACAGAAGAGAAAGAAGACTTCTGTGACATGCTGTAGAAAGAAGCCGATGAAGTAAAAAAGTAAAAGGTATGCTTTTAATTATGGGTGACGTGAAGGCAAAAATAGGAGATAGTAACGTGGGATATGAATGAGTAATAGGAAAAGAAGGTTTAGGAAACCTAAGACTTTTGCACTTTCAATGATATGATCATAGGAGGAACCTTATTTAAACATAAAGACATCCATAAACAGACTTGGATATCACCAGATAAGAAATCCAAAAACCAAATAGAGAATAGTTTAATAAACAGACCTTGGAGAACCTCTTTGATGGTTGGAGTTTGGAGGGGTGCAGGTGCCTTTACAGACCACTTATTGATTGCAAAAATAAAAATGAACATAAGAAAAATATTTAAAGCCAAGAACCAAAGAATTAAATACAATATATCCAAACTGAAACACAAGGATACAAAAGAAATATAAAATAACATTAAGGAATAAATATGGAAACCTTGTAGAACAAGTTAAGGAAATAGACATTGAAGAGAACTGAGAAAAAATAAAGAATATATTTAATAGTACCACCGAAGAAGTCCTGGGAAGGCAGAGCAGGAATCGCAAACAATGGATCTCTGAAGAAACCATCAAATTATGTTAAGGAAAGCTTTATGGAATAAACTTCTGCAAAGTACAGAAAAAAACAAATGAAATATGGTAAATGAAAGATACAGGCTTAAAAACGGATAGGTAAAAAAGCGCAAGGAAAGATAGAGTTTTCCTGGAGGAAATATGTAAAGAGGCTGAAGAAGCAAGTAAATTTGACCCAAAGAGGTTGTTTGAGATAACAAAGTTAGCTGGGAACAGTTTTAAAAGAGAAGGGACTGTAAAAAATAAACAAGGAAAGTTACTAACAAATGAAGCAGACAGAAAATAAAAGATGGGTAGAACATTTCCAAGAAATTTTAAATGGAGAAATAGAAAACCTAGAACAAGGAAAACCAGAAACACCATAAGAAGAAATATTTAAAATAAATACAGGAACCATAACTAAACTAGAAATACCTCAGGCAGTAAAGAAAACAAAATAGCAGCTGGGAGTGACAATATACAGGCTGAACTACTTAAAGCGGATATAAACACTACTGTTGAAATGCTACACCTGCTGTTTAATCAAATATGGGAAAACGAGGAATCGCCAGAAGACTGGAATACAGGACTCCTGGTGAAACGGCCAAGAAAGGGATATATTGCATATCTAATTATCAGAATATGCTAGATCGTAATTTATTATGTCTAAACAGAAATGCCAGGAGCATTAGAAACAAAGGGGTTGAGTTTGTTACTTTATTTAATACGATGTGGCCTAAGATTGTTAGCATTAGTGAAAGCTGACTATTTGAATCAGATATCGTAATTGGGATCGAGTGTAACGGATATACTAATTTTACGAATGACAGAAGAGATAGGAGAGGAGGAGGAGGAGTGCTACTAATGATATCAGATCACTTAAGTCCAGTCAGGATAGAAATAAAAGAAAATAATGATGGTAATAATGTCCCATGTAGCGATGAGTTTGAGTTTATTTGGTGTGGAGGTTAAACACAATGAAATATATGGTGAGGTGTTGCTACAGACCTGGCAACTCAGTTATAGGGGACAAAGAAATGCATCGCCAATTTAGCATTATGGGTACCAAGCGAATGATCATTATGGGTGACTTTAATTTTCCAAACATTGATTGGGTAGAACAGAAATCTCATGATCAGAAAGAACAGGAATTTATTGAATTGTTGTGGAATAACTTTCTCAAGCAGCATGTGAAAGAAGCAACTCGAGGTAAAAGAGTGTTGGATTTGCTCATGGCGTCATAACGGATCTCGGTCAAGAATATAGACATTTTATCACCAATTGGTGACAGTGATCATGTGTTCTTTCTTGGGAAGTATCTACTTGTATTGAAACTCCAATTAAATCAGGCTACATGCTGAATTACAAATCTGGAAATTATAATCAACTTAGAAGAATATTACTTTTGGTACCATGGTATAAGTTACTGAATTGAAAAATGTCAGCAATGCATGGGAATCTTTGAAAACGTGCTTGAATAAGGCGGAATCTGTATGTATCCATAGTGTTCGAAGAGTAAGTAGGCGAGATGTGAAATGGATGTACAGCTTTATTAAGCTAAAAATCAACAAGAAGATTATGTAGAAAGAGTTTGCCGAGAATAAGAGTGAGAGGAGTTATGAAATATATAAAACTCAGGACAGAAAAGTAACGAATAGTGTGAGAAAAACTAAAACGGAGTATAAAAAGAAATTGGGCATGCAAGCTAAACGCAATCAAAACAATTTTATTGTCATGCCGCAAGCAAAAGAAAGAATGAATGCGGAAGATAACTTTATTGAATGCAGATAGAACACGAGTGCCGGAAGGTAAGGAGATTGTTCAGTTAACGAGTGCTCACTTTGCAAAGATATATCAACCAGGTGTATGTAGTATGGTGCACAGTGCTACTGCTACGTTGGATGAAGGGTTACAGGTTCATCAAAATGAGTTGGAAGAGCTTTTGCTTAACCTGGATAAGAATTTGTCAATAGGGAAACATGGAATATCTCCTCGTTTGTTAAAGGAATGTTAAGCTGAATTTGCTAGGCCAATCACACATTTGTATAACATGAGTCACATCTCAAGAATGATACCACAGGAATGGAAGGAATGTAATATAGTTCCATTGCACAAGAGTGGTGCAAAACTGATGTGCAAAACTACCTACCTATTAGTATTTCTGGTGTGGTAGTGAAGATTTTAAAGACGTTAGTAAGAACTCGCATACAGAATTGGGTAGTCAATCATTCTACAGGGTGTTCGGGATAAATTTGACAGTTTCCTAAGGAAAAAGAAAATCTTCTTTGTATCTATTAAATTTAATGAATTGACAAAAAAATATTACAGGCAGAGTTAATTACAATACTATCAACAAGATTTACTCAAAATAACCACCATTAGCATCGATCACAGCTTCAATTCTGCTTCGGAACCTCGAACAAGCTGATGCTACAGTCTCCCTGGGAAGGGCCGCAAAAACTGTTTTAATTTTATCCATTAACTGGGCTTTTGTATTACTGGAAGTGCGATTGGCGTCTTTTTCAACTGCGCCCCATACAAAATAATCCATGGGGTTAAGGTCTGGGGAGTTTGGAGGCCAAACATTTGGACTGGTGAAGTCGTAGAAATTTTCAGACAACCATTTTTGACTTTTCCCAGAGGTGTGGCAAGGGGCCGAATCCTGCTGCCATACATACGGCCTACCATTGGCTACCCTTGTTATCCAGGGCTTGACTACAGTTAGCAACTCCACGAACAAAGCCCGAATTCCAATGCCAGGGTTCTTCAACACCTGTTCCTGCAGATTTGCGAGGAATTCTGCTGTACGAACGCAATCAGATCGTCTGCTAGGGATCTTTCTTCTTGCTACATCCTCGTAGTCACCATTGCAAGTCTCTAGTTCATGCCTGATTGTTTTTACTGTATTCAGGGAGCATTGGGCAGCAGTCGTAATATCCTTATTTTGATGGCGGGCACGAATCATCATGATACAAGTTATTCTCTTCCATGATTCAGGTGGGTTCCAGCTATCCATCCTTTCTGACATCTTGTATGTGAATGAAGAAGGGTCCAAACTTTTAAATGAAGAGAAGTGTGTGTTAATACATGTAACTTACGGAAAAATATAATTAATTATAAATATGTCAAATTTATCCCGAACACCCTGTATACTCTGCAGGGAACAGCATGGGTTTACTAAAGGAAGGTAAGGTCATGTTTTAGCAATTTGCTCATATTTTATAACAATGTTACAGCCGCGGTCGGATAAAGGAAATGGATACAATATGATAATGTTGGATTTTTCTAAGCCATTTGATAGGATACCAAACGATAGACTGTTGCATAAACTGGAGAATATGGGATTGGAATATAATCTATTGGTTTGGATCAGGGGATGGTTAACAGACAGATATCAAAAATTGGTATACAATGGGTGTGAATCTTTCAGATTTAAGGCGACCAGTGGAGTTCTTCAGGTTTCAGTCGTCTGGCCATTATTGTTCAATTTATACATTAATGACTTCAAGCAGGGTCTATCATCTGATTTGCAATTGTTTGCTAATGATGTGAAGATAGGCAGAGCAATCAGGGATACTACTTATAATTGGCAATTACAAAATAATTTGAATACACTGGAAATCTGGGCAAACGAAAATAACTGTCAGTGTAATGTTAGTTAGTGCAAAGTTATTCACTTTGACGTGATTAGAGATCCAGTGGCATATTATATTAGCGGGGTTATGCTACAACAAACTGAAGAGGCAAGGGATCTTTATATATTGGTGGATAAGAATTTAAAGTTCAAAGGTCAGATTGCAAAAGTTGCAAATACAACTCAGACAATACTTTCTATTGCTGAAGCGAACTTGCACATGTAAGGATAAGGAAGAAATTTTGCCTATTTATAAGGCTTTGATAAGACCACATTTGGATTATTGTGCGCAGATTTGGTCACCCGGGTTTCACGGGGATAAAGAAGCTGTGGAAGGGTGCATAGAAAAGTTACAAAGATTACATCCGGATTATGGGATTTAGATTATGAGGACAGATTGTGTGTATGTGGATTAGACTCTGGTTAACAGGAGCAAGAGGGGGTGATATGATAGAGGTCTATAAACTTTTCAATGGGTGTTATAGCATTTCAAATGATGAAATTTTTCCTTATATGGAAGGCGGGGAGAGAACACGGGGGTATCCATGGAAGTTAAGGTTGTTCGCGGTCATGAAAGGGGTAAGAGCTAGGTTTTTCTCTCAGAGAGCAGTGAGTGAGTGGACTAATTTGCCCTTAGGGGTAGTGAATGCATCTAGTGTAAATGAATTTAAGGAAAGGTGTGAGAGCTGGGTTGGGTAATTTACAGCCTCCCTTGATGAATTCTCCACTCCCTGGAGGTCTCAGAAAATAATACTACTTTGTAAAAATTGGAGAGAAATTTCACTTCTAAATGTTGTAAGTAAAGCATTTACTAGTATTTTACTAGAAAGAATGAAACCAGAAATTGAAACTAAACTGAGGAAAGAAGAGACTTAGTTCAGGCCAAAGAGATCTTGTATTGATTAGATAATAACATTAAGAATAATTGTTGAACAGTCAATAGGGTGGTAGAGTAGCCTATACTTGGGGATTCATATACTGTGAACGTGAATTGACTATATGGAAGTTAATGAAGCACTACGGGATTCTTCAGAAAATCATAAATATTACAAAGAAAACTCTCACGAAAAATACGAAATCCAAATAATAAATAATGGCAAACTATCAGAACCATTTGCAACAAGCACAGGAGTAATCCAAGGATGTATACTCTCCCCGATCGTCTTTCTGATTGTTATTGATTGGGTGATGAGGAAAACATATGAAGAAAGAATTGGCATTCAGTGGAATGGTCAAACAAAATCAGTGACCTGAATTGCAGACGATATAAGCCTTTTGGCACAAAAGCATGAACACCTCCAAAAGAAAATAGATAATTTAAACCAGGAAGCAAATAAATGTGGATTGAAAATAAATCATAACAAGGCTAAAGTAATGAAGATAAATCCCAATCAAGAATTAGTCTTTGAAATACTAGGGAAAACACTGGAACAAGTAGATAACTTTGTCTACCGGGGATCAGTGATCAACACACAAGAAGGAACCAAACAGGACATACAAAATAGAATCCAGAAAGCATAGATGGAATTCAGCATGAAGAAAATTTGGGGGTCCAAAGAAATAAAATTAAAAACCAAAATTGGACTCAACGCTAATGTTAAACCAGTTTTATATACGGAGGTGAGACATGGTCACTAACAAAGGAAAAATAAAATACAGGTCTACATAAACAATTGCTTGAGGAAGATACTAGGAATATACTGGCCAAATAAAATAACAAATATAGAACTTTAGGAGAGAACAGGTCAAACCAGCATCAGAAATGAAATCACTAAAAGAAAATGGAACGGGATAGGGCACACAATCAGGAACCCAGATAAAGAAATAGCAAAAATTGCACTAGAATGGAATCCCCAAGGCAAGAGAAAAAGAGGTAGACCCAGGATAGCATAGAGAAGAGAACTACAGAGGAAAGACGGCTGGGATGTTCCTGGAAAGAGATAAAAAAGAAGCATTGAATAGAGTCAGATGGAAGTGAGTGGTTGAGGCCCTATGCTCCGCAGGGAGCGTAGAGGTTAGGTAAAATAATAATCCTTGCACGTGCTGTGTCCACGTATATTAAAATTTGATCAAATGCAGAAAATTATATTTCTTCGGCGTATAGCAGAAAGTTTGCCTTCATATAAGCAAAAGGTGTTTATAATTGTAACACAGGAGCCCACATATTTTCCTATTAAAACCTATCCTTACAGGAATATACTTCAGGTATACATTGTTTTTATATCGCAATAAAGTAGCAGTATAGTAACATTGGCTTGAGAGAGGATAAATGTATAATTTCAAACAAAATTAACGGGATTTGCTATTCCTAAAGAGTAGCCACGTAATATACAAAATATGCACCAATGTAGAAATTATCGTTCGCGACCTCACAGTATCTGAAAATTATAAACAGAGTTCGAAAACAGTAAATATCGGTTTTATGAAGATGCTAAGTTATTGCATATACATTATGACGATATCAAGAAACATATGAATTACCTTATGTTTGTTTATTTAATGTATTTATTATATAGCCTCAATGTACAGAGTGTCCACAAATGTCTACCCTGATGATAATATATTATAACTCTTCAGTAGATACTTGAAATGGAACAAAATTAGACTTTAACGCATATAGAAAAAAATCAATGAACAACTTAAACATGTGCACCGCCGGTAACACATAAAATATCCAATAGCACGCCACACATTATCCATTTGTTGTGCGACTCCAACTGCATTTCTGATGCGCTGTCAAGGTCAGGAACTGGTGTTGCATTAACAAGATCCTTAACGTAGAATTCCATGGCCCCCCCAGTCACCGGACATGTTATGTCCGGTGACTGGGGGGGCCATGGAATTCTACCATCTCTATTAATCCAGCGATTCGGGAATTCTCGATTAGGACGATTGTGAACATCACAAAACCAATGAGGGGGGGGGCTCCATTCTGTTGAAAGATAACATTTGGTTGCATTTCCTGTAGATTGGGAATGGCATAATTATTGAGCATGTACATATTTCCATTAATTTCTTTTTCAAGAAAGAAGAAAGGGCCAATCATCACTCGATCATGCATTAGTCCACACTACACAGAGTATTGGATAAGCTCGAATGTATTCTCTTATAGGATGTGGGTTTTCAGATACCTACATTGTGTCTGTTGACTATTCCACCCACGTGAAATGTTGCCTCAAAGAAACAAACAGGCTGCAAAAATCTTATCCTCATCGATGCGAATCAAAATAAGGTTGGTAAATTCTTCACGCCTTGGACGATCATCCGGCTTTATCTCCTGGACAATTTGGACTTTGTATGCAAAATTTCAAACGTTTTCGTACTACTTTGTAGGCTGTACTCATTGGCATTTGAAGTTTAGAGAAGCTCTTTTGATTGACTTCTGCAGTGACCAGGTGAAGGCACTTTGAACTGACTGAACTGTCTCCTCTGAAACGGAAGGTCTGCACTGCTTATACCCTTATGAGCTGAAATTGTTTCTAAAAACTTTGTCTTCTGTGACTTAATGAGCTTGACATCAGGGGGAGTTCGTTCAATACTGTGCCCAAAACGTTTGCTCCACTGTAACTGGTGATTGTTTATGCTAGTCACAGAACACATTGGGATTTTTCTTGTACTTAAGTTATTTTTAAACAAAATCAGCAGAAGTGCTCCTGGTAGCAAAAGCAGTATATTAAAGATACCAGTATGGAAACTATGAGTGCGAAAGTTTCCCTGCAACAAACTTCATTTAGTTTTATTGTTAAAATATTATAGCCAGTTGAAATCAGGGAAATCATTTGCAGACACTCTGTATATACTCGATAAAGATGTTTCACTAATATTAGTTTTCAAACGTCCTAACCCTCACTGCACGTTGCAACCATATCTGCAAACATTTCTTTTCATATATTACACTTGTTAGAACAGTACTCAAGTTACGCTACACATGTATATAACTAACAAGGAAAGCTAACTAACCTTAACATTTGGAAGATTTATCTGCGATATCAGCAAAATTTAGTGACACTATGGTTTCGCTCTGAATGTGTACATATACACCCAACTAAGATAGGATATTTAATATTTTGACCTTTAGGACGTTATGTTTTACATGAAATTGGTTATGGTATCAACAAACGCTTGCCAGACACCTTATACTTGCTAAGTGAGTGTACTTAGGTTCCGCTCCATATGTGTATATACACACACTAAGATAAGGATATTTAATATCTTTACCTTTGGGACGTTATAATTTTTACATGAAATTGGTTACGGTATCAACAAACGCTTGCCTGACACCTTATACTTGCTAAGTGAGTGTACTCAGGTTCCGCTCCATATGTGTATATACACACACTAAGATAAGGATATTTAATATCTTTACCTTTGGGACGTTATAATTTTTACATGAAATTGGTTACGGTATCAACAAACGCTTGCCTGACACCTTATACTTGCTAAGTGAGTGTACTCAGGTTCCGCTCCATATGTGTATATACACACACTAAGATAAGGATATTTAATATCTTTACCTTTGGGACGTTATAATTTTTACATGAAATTGGTTACGGTATCAACAAACGCTTGCCTGACACCTTATACTTGCTAAGTGAGTGTACTTAGGTTCCGCTCCATATGTGTATATACACACACTAAGATAAGGATATTTAATATCTTTACCTTTGGGACGTTATAAATTTTACATGAAATTGGTTACGGTATCAACAAACGCTTGCTTGACACCTTATACTTGCTAAGTGAGTGTACTCAGGTTCCGCTCCATATGTGTATATACACACACTAAGATAAGGATATTTAATATCTTTACCTTTGGGACGTTATAATTTTTACATGAAATTGGTTACAGTATCAACAAACGCTTGCCTGACACCTTATACTTGCTAAGTGAGTGTACTTAAGTTCCGCTCCATATGTGTATATACACACACTAAGATAAGGATATTTAATATCTTTACCTTTGGGACGTTATAATTTTTACATGAAATTGGTTACGGTATCAATAAATGCTTGCCTGACACCTTATACTTCCTAAGTGAGTGTACTCAGGTTCCGCTCCGTATGTATATATACACACACTAAGATAAGGATATTTAATATCTTTACCTTTGGGACGTTATAATTTTTACATGTAATTGTTACGGTATCAACAAACGTTTGTCGGACACCTTATACTTGCTAAGTGAGTGTACTCAGGTTCTGCTCCGGATGTGTATATACACAGACTAAAATAAGGATATTTAATATCTTTACCTTTGGGACATTATAATTTTTACATGAAATTGGTTAGAGTATCAACAAACGCTTTCCCGACACCTTATACTTGCTAAGTGAGTGTACTCAGGTTCCACTCCGTAAGTATATACACACACTGAGAAGGATATTATTATCTAGGGTCTCTTGGGAGTCAGGACTCATGGAGGGAGGCTGTAAATTACCGAACCTAGCTATCATACCTTCCCTTAAATTCACCTACATTAGATGCACTCACTACTCCTAAGGGCAAATTATTCCATTCACTCACTGCTTTCTGAGAGAAAAACCCAGCTCTTACCCCTTTCATGACCGAGAACAACCTTAACTCCCATGGATGCCTCAAAGTTTCCTCCCAATCTTTATTATAACGAAAAATGTATTTATTTGAAATGCTATAACACCCATTCAAAAATTTATAGACCTCTATCATATCACCCCTCTTTCTCCTGTTAACCAGAGTCTAATCCACATACACACAATCTGTCCTCATAATCTAAATCCCATAATCCGGATATAATCTATGTAAGTCTTCTATGCACCCTTTCCATAGCTTCTTTATCCCCGTGAAACCCGGGTGACCAAATCTGCACACAATAATCCAAATGTGGTTTTATCAAAGCCTTATAAATAGGCAAAATTTCTTCCTTATCCTTACATGCCCAAGTTCGCTTCAGCATAGAAAGTATTGTCTGAGATGTATTTGCAACTTTTGCAATCTGACCTTTGAACTTTAAATTATTATCCACCAATACATCAAGATCCTTTGCCACTTCAGTTTGTTGTAGCATAACCCCGCTAATATAATATGCCACTGGATCTCTAATCACGTCAAAGTGAATAACTTTGCACTTACTAATATTAAACTGACAGTTATTTTCGTTTGCCCAGATTTCCAGTGTATTCAAATTATTTTGTAATTGCCAATTATAAGTAGTATCCTATCTTCACATCAACAGCAAACAATTGCAAATCAGATGATAGACCCTGCTTGAAGTCATTAATGTATAGATTGAACAATAATGGCCCAAGGACTGAACCCAGAGGAACACCACTGGTTCACCTTAAATCTGACAGATTCACGCCCATTGTATACCAGTGTTTGATATCTGTCTGTTAACCATCCCCTGATCTAAGTCAATAGAATATATTCCAATCCCATATTTTCCAGTTTATGCAACAGTCTATCGTGTGGTATCCTATCAAATGGCTTAGAAAAATCCAACATTATCATATTGTATCCATTTCCTTTATTCGAACTCGGCCGTAACATTGTTATAAAATATGAGCAAATTGCTAAAACATGACCTTACCTTCCTTTAATATGCTCAATATTTATGCCATTCCCAATCTACAGGAAATGCAACCAAATGTTATCTTTCAACAGAATGGAGACCCCCTCATTGGTTTTGTGATGTTCGCTATCATCCTAATCGAGAATTCCCGAATCGCTGGATTAATAGAGATGGTAGAATTCCATGGCCCCCCAGTCACGGGACATTAACACCCCTATTTCTTCTTTAGGGGTATGTTAAGGATCTTGTTAATGCAACACCAGTTCCTGACCTTGTGACAGCGCATCAGAAATGCAGTTGGAGTCGCACAACAAATGGAGAATGTGTGGCGTGCTATTGATTATTTTACGTTTGGATATTTTGTGTGTTACCGGCGGTGCACATGTTTAAGTTGTTCATTGATTTTTTTCTATATGCGTTAAAGTCTAATTTTGTTCCATTTCAAGTATCTACTGAAGAGTTATAATATATTATCATCAGGGTAGACATTTGTGGACACTCTGTACATTGAGGCTATATAATAAATACATTAAATAAACAAACATAAGGTAATTCATATGTTTCTTGATATCGTCATAATGTATATGCAATAACTTAGCATCTTCATAAAACCGATATTTACTGTTTTCGAACTCTGTTTATAATTTTCAGATACTGTGAGGTCGCGAACGATAATTTCTACATTGGTGCATATTTTGTATATTACGTGGCTACTCTTTAGGAATAGCAAATCCCGTTAATTTTGTTTGAAATTATACATTTATCCTCTCTCAAGCCAATGTTACTATACTGCTACTTTATTGCGATATAAAAACAATGTATACCTGAAGTATATTCCTGTAAGGATAGGTTTTAATAGGAAAATATGTGGGCTCCTGTGTTACAATTATAAACACCTTTTGCTTATATGAAGGCAAACTTTCTGCTATACGCCGAAGAAATATAATTTTCTGCATTTGATCAAATTTTAATATACGTGGACACAGCACGTGCAAGGATTATTACTTTACCTAACCTCTACGCTCCCTGCGGAGCATAGGGCCTCAACCACTCACTTCCATCTGACTCTATTCAATGCTTCTTTTTTTATCTCTTTCCAGGAACATCCCAGCCGTCTTTCCTCTGTAGTTCTCTTCTCTATGCTATCCTGGGTCTACCTCTTTTTCTCTTGCCTTGGGGATTCCATTCTAGTGCAATTTTTGCTATTTCTTTATCTGGGTTCCTGATTGTGTGCCCTATCCCGTTCCATTTTCTTTTAGTGATTTCTCTGATGCTGGTTTGACCTCTTCTCTCCTAAAGTTCTATATTTGTTATTTTATTTGGCCAGTATATTCCTAGTATCTTCCTCAAGCAAATGTTTATGTAGACCTGTATTTTATTTTTCCTTTGTTAGTGACCATGTCTCAGCTCCGTATATAAAACTGGTTTAACATTAGCGTTGAGTCGAATTTTGGTTTTTAATTTTATTTCTTTGGACCCCCAAATTTTCATCATGCTGAATTCCATCTATGCTTTCTGGATTCTATTTTGTATGTCCTGTTTGGTTCCTTCTTGTGTGTTGATCACTGATCCCCAGCAGACAAAATTATCTACTTGTTCCAGTGTTTTCACTAGTATTTCAAAGACTAATTCTTGATTGGGATTTATCTTCATTACTTTAGCCTTGTAATGATTTATTTTCAATCCACATTTATTTGCTTCCTGGTTTAAATTATCTATTTTCTTTTGGAGGTGTTCATGCTTTTGTGCCAAAAGGCTTATATCGTCTGTAATTCAGGTCACTGATTTTGTTTGACCATCCCCACTGAATGCCAATTCTTTCTTCATATGTTTTCCTCATCACCCAATCAATAACAATCAGAAAGACGATCGGGGAGAGTATACATCCTTGGCTTACTCCTGTGCTTGTTGCAAATGGTTCTGATAGTTTGCCATTATTTATTATTTGGATTTCATATTTTTCGTGAGAGTTTTCTTTGTTAATTTTTATGATTTTCTGAAGAATCCGGTAGTGCTTCATTAACTTCCATATAGTCAATTCACGTTCAAAGTATATGAATCCCCAAGTATAGGCTACACTGCCACCCTATTGATTGTTCAACAATTATTCTTAATGTTATTATCTAATCAATACAAGATCTCTTTGGCCTGAACTAAGTCTCTTCTTTCCTCAGTTTAGATTCAATTTCTTGTTTCATGCTTTCTAGTAAAATACTAGTAAATGCTTTACTTACAACATTTAGAAGTGAAATTTCTCTCCAATTTTTACAAAGTAGTATTATTTTCTGAGACCTCCAGGGAGTGGAGAATTCATCGAGGGAGGCTGTAAATTACCGAACCCAGCCATCACACCTTTCCTTAAATTCATTTACACTAGATGCATTCACTACCCCTAAGGGCAAATTTGTCCACTCACTCACTGCTCTCTGAGAGAAAAATCTAGCTCTTGCCCATTTCATGACCGCGAACAACCCTAACTTCCATGGATACCCTCGTGTTCTCTCCCCGCCTTCCATATAAGGAAAAATTTCATCATTTGAAATGCTATAACACCCATTGAAAAGTTTATAAACCTCTATCATATCACCCCTCTTGCTCCTGTTAACCAGAGTCTAATCCACATACACACAATCTGTCCTCATAATCTAAATCCCATAATCCGGATATCATCTTTGTAACTCTATGCACCCTTCCACAGCTTCTTTATCCCCGTGAAACCCGGGTGACCAAATCTGCGCACAATAATCCAAATGTGGTCTTATCAAAGCCTTATAAATAGGCAAAATTTCTTCCTTATCCTTACATGTGCAAGTTCGCTTCAGCATAGAAAGTATTGTCTGAGCTGTATTTGCAACTTTTGCAATCTGAACTTTGAACTTTAAATTCTTATCCACCAATATATAAAGATCCCTTGCCTCTTCAGTTTGTTGTAGCATAACCTCGCTAATATAATATGCCACTGGATCTCTAATCACGTCAAAGTGAATAACTTTGCACTTACTAACATTAAACTGATAGTTATTTTCGTTTGCCCAGATTTCCAGTGTATTCAAATTATTTTGTAATTGCCAATTATAAGTAGTATCCTATCTTCACATTATCAGCAAACAATTGCAAATCAGATGATAGACCCTGCTTGAAGTCATTAATGTATAAATTGAACAATAATGGCCCAAGGACTGAACCCAGAAGAACACCACTTGTTCACCTTAAATCTGACAGATTCACGCCCATTGTATACCAGTGTTTGATATCTGTCTGTTAACCATCCCCTGATCCAAGTCAATAGATTATATTCCAATCCCATATTTTCCAGTTTATGCAACAGTCTATCGTGTGGTATCCTATCAAATGGCTTAGAAAAATCCAACATTATCATATTGTATCCATTTCCTTTATCCGAACTCGGCCGTAACATTGTTATAAAATATGAGCAAATTGCTAAAACATGACCTTACCTTCCTTTAGTAAACCCATGCTGTTCCCTGCAGCGTATAGAATGATTGACTACCAAATTCTGTATGCGAGTTCTAACTTTAAAATCTTCACTACCACACCAGAAATACTAATATGTAGGTAGTTTGGCACATCAGTTTTGCACCACTCTTGTGCAATGGAACTATATTACATTCCTTCCATTCCTGTGGTATCATTCTTGAGATGTGACTCAAGTTATACAAATGTGTGATTGGCCTAGCAAATTCAGCTGAACATTCCTTTAACAAACGAGGAGATATTCCATGTTTCCCTATTGACAAATTCTTATCCAGGTTAAGCAAAAGCTCTTCAAACTCATTTTGATGTACCTGTAACCCTTCATCCAACGTAGCAGTAGCACAGTGCACCATACTACATACACCTGGTTGATATATCTTAGCAAAGTGAGCACTCATTAACTGAACAATCTCCTTACCTTCCGGCACTCGTGTGCCATCTGCATTCAATAAAGTTATCTTCCGCATTCATTCTTTCTTTTGCTTGCGGCATAACAATAAAATTGTTTTGATTGCCTTTAACTTGCATGGCCAATATCTTTTCATATTCCGTTTTAGCTTTTCTCACACTATTCGTTACTTTTCTGGCCTGAGTTTTATATATTTCATAACTCCTCACACTGTTAATCAATTAATGTTGCAAGTTTTTCGTAAAATGGCTGGAGATTAGGGAAGTACAAGAGCTCATCCATGGAAGCTCTGTAAGAATGGTGTGTGAAAGGAATTGAGAAGCAGGGTTTTTTACATGAAGAGTTGTGAATGATTGGAATGCACTGTCTGAAGAATTTGAATATATTTAAGGAACTGTATGATGAGCTATGTGTATGATAAACGGATCTCAGGTATACGACGTATTTATATCTAGTTAAATAATAAACATTAATTTCATAGAAAGAGATATTTCCAGTTTATTACATGTTCCTTCTGTTCTCCAATATTAATGGCTGAGAACAATACAAAAACTAAATTATTCACATAATTTATCAAGTATAAACAAATAAAATTAAGAGTAAGAATTTTGTCAGCTGTGTACAACCCATCTTTTTTGTATTAGATTTGGGTTCTTCTGTAGCAGTGAATCACCAAATTTGTTGAGTATTTGTGCAGTTAGTCATCTCATTTTCATCATTTGATCCGAACAACTTTTCTACTCTCGTGCGGTTTTCCTTTTTGGTTTGCTCTCTTATCAGATGATGGTTGTAGTCGTATAAAGTGAAGATCGCTTGTTGTTTAAGTGTCTCGTTTCTTCACGAATGCACACAGTTATTTTTGACACCCGCGATGAGAACTAAATGTGTTATCGTTATTAATCTCAGATTTAAATTCTATGTACATATTCAACTAAAAATGTGAATTTTGTACAATAATTTGTACTCCAATAGTGTCTATATGGTTGTCTCGCCTAAAATCTTGCCTGAAATGATAGTCTCAGCAGACAAGTTAGACTATCATTTTAGGCAAGATTTTCATCAACTCTGTGATCCTTGAAATGAACTTAAGCTTCTAGAAAAATGTAGCTGTGTCAGAGCAGTATGCCTTACCTCAAACCAATACTCTTGTTTTCTTCTTACACCGGTTAAAAGAAGGATGTTGCTTCGGTTGTCACTGTTTCTCCTTTTCGTTTAGCAAGATCTAAAAAAATAGTTATCCGTTATTCATTAGTAATTATGATCATATATTCAAAATAACTGAAATAAACAAGATGAACAGTATTTGATAGTTTCATAATATTAATATTTTAAAAATTGTTATTTCTGCTGAGAATATACGTTTCGGGCGAAAATGGTAGTTAAGAAACGTCTGAAAAATAATGAGTTTCTTTAATTCTTCATTACATTTTTGGTTGACTTGCACTTGCAACTTAAAAATATAAGTAAACAAACTTCTTAATTTCTACATTTTTATACACTTCTTGGAAAGAAGTCAACGACCACCCGAATGACAAGGTGCATCGTGCAATGTCACGAGTTTGTAGCCGGTATGAAAGGGAGGAACATGCTGCTGACAATCTGCCATATTTCGAGAAGGGAACTGAGGGAATGTTAAGCAGGCTCTGCCATAGAATGTTATATAGCTGGCTTATCTGATCGATGGCAAATTGCTGACAAACTGGGATATCCCACATCAGTGATTCCATACTTAGATGGAAACGCAAGGGGGGAAACTTCAAGTACCACCCACAGTGGATAGCCCACCACATTCACCGGATTGTGACCGTAGGTGCTACGAAGGATAATACGTAAAAACTACCATTCTCCACAGACGCGTTGAATGCGTAGTTCCTGGCATCGACTGGAACAAATCTGCGAAAATCATTTGGAACCGAGGTTCAACACATGAATATCTATGTGTTTGATACCTTAATATGCAAACCCAGTATCGACTTAACATGCAATGACGTCATCGGTATTAAAAAGAGCATGTATATTGGGTTTCGGAAACGGAAACTTGGATAGCTGTGTTATGGAGGGACGAATCAAGCTACACCATCTAATCAGCAGATGGACTGGTGTGGCAAATTCCCAGTGAACGTCTTACCAGAGTGCATACTCCCGACTACGAGATTCGGAGGTGGTGAGAGTATGGCCAATTTTTTTCTTGGTTTGCCCTCCTACCTCTGTTTGTGGGGCAACGAACATTGAACTCCGAGAGCTAATGCAATACGTCCTACTTTGTGGCGATTCTACGGAACTGGCCATTATCTCTTTCAACAGGACTATGCGCGATGTGCTAAGGCTGCTGTTGAAACTGCATGCTCTTGTGGAGGCTGGCCTCCACAAAGCCATGATCTCAACTTAATTGTGTCATTTATGACAAGAACTGCAGCGTCGAGAGATGGAAACAATCGTCTGCCCCACAACAATCGAAAAACTCGTATGTCTGCAGGAAGAATTATGCAAAATTTCCATTGGGCGCTATTTACCTACTGCAAAGTATGACCGTGGGACAACCGCAGTCATCCCAGCAAAAGGGCGTCAAATGTTTAAGTTTTGCGCCATGGATATTTGTTCCTCATACTATGGTGTTCGTTGACTTCTTTGCATGAAGTGTATATCTATAAGAATATTTTTCATATATATATTTTTTTTTCTGTAATTCAAGCTCTCACTTATAGAAACTTCGGTTATCACGAACCTTTAAATTCAGATTATATGCTAACGTTTTAGCAGATTATTTGGCTAAAGTTGACAATCTCATTCAATTTTAATCGGTTATATTATTTCTTAATATAAAGTAATAAACCACACTAGGAACTGTATTCCACTGTATGCCATTTTATTGTTGGAAATCTCTAAATAGCGAAGTAAACAATTCATAGGGACAAATCTGCACGTAAAGAAACATGCTGTGAATATTGTGAGAAAATGTGTATTTTCTCAGAATCTCAGGTTTTTTTCGATACTCCTTGACAATCAGAATCCAGTGGTACGTAAACCACCGGCGCAGTCAATGATCTGTTAATCTTATTCATGTTTGTTTAACATGCCATAAACATTCATGCTGTAAAATCTACATTTTATATTTTGAAGTAATAACATGTCATCAATTAAAATAATAACACGGATAGGTTAGTCATATTTCTGATTTCTTTGTATTATCTACATTCTCAAGAGAGTACTTTCTTGAGTTAGGTTTGTTGTTTTTAATGCCAATATTCCGGTAATTTAATTAAACTCAATGTCGCAAAATTGTTCTTAGGCAACGAGCACTCATCGATCACAAAATCAAACAAGTTGTCATATCGATATTCTTAACATTTTAACTTCAAAATGGATTACAATATTTGATTTACAAAGTTAACTTGGGCACCTTAGAGTTGGTTGCGTTCAGTAGCCGCTTACGATATCTTGCTCCCGACATGAACCATTTTTACTTTTGAAGGTGTTAACGACGCACGTCACATTTTATCATGTAAGCAATGTTTGTTATGCAGACACCAAAAATACATGCATATGTAAACGTTTCTGACTTCAGAAAGAGGAATTGCTCATGGTTCCTCTACGCAAAACAGTCAACGAACTCACCTGATGAAGTTTAATGGACATCTTATAGCCTAAGATTTCATTACTTCAAACGTGGCAAGCTCATAGCCAAACGAAATGACTTACCAGAAGAACATTAAGGAAGTCCTCCGCTATGTTTCATTCGGGAAACGCTCTTCTAAACTGATTTATTTAGGTGATCAATCTTCTCTTGTACTCATCTGATAGCTGCATCCATTACACACGATTATACTAGTAGCATTTAGGTTATTTCGATTTTTCTCTCTTCTGTTTATTAATGTACTTGAATGATTGCAAACTTGAAAATCTGCAAATATCAATACAGAAATTAATTTACCAGAACATTAAAAAGAAAACATGATGGGTTGCATTAGAATCAGAATTTGTTGCCAACGGAAATTAGGTAACTGCTCTTGGAAAGTGATTGAGTAACGAATGTTGCTTTCTCATGTTGAAGACTATAAAGGATTTTTAAAATGTTATTTGGAAAAGAATAATGAAATCTGTATTTAACAACGTAAGAACTATTTCTAAAATTCTCAAATTTTAGAAATCGTTTTTCTAAATTCTGAAGTTCTCAAATTAAACTGAAATTATTGCAATTGCATATACAGAATTGTGTAATCCAAGGGGTAAATACAATATAATTCACTGTTGATGCACTAGTCTCCAATAACTAAATATAATAAAGAATAAAGCAAAATGACCATAAATCAAACTATGCAGTCACCCACCTAAAAATTGCAAATTGTTTATGTGACAAATGGGTATCACGACGATAGTTATTAAGAATGTGAACACCCCTCACAGTACTCAAGGTTTCGTACTGTTTGTAGTACAGTACAGAAGATCAAATTTTAATAACTCGTTCTAACCCTCGTTTATAAAATGATCTGGCAAGGAAATAGAGAACACCGAAGAGTGTAAAGTTGGCTGTGATATGAATTTACACAGTTAGAGACCACAGCGCCGTTTATTCAAGGCCTGAAGTGGCTTGAAAACGGTCCACGGGTGGTCCCTATAGCAGAGTCCCGGTCAATATAAATTCGCAAAAAATACTTCGCCTACCCATGGTACAAAAAGTGCTACAGGTTAGGAAAAAATCTTTTGTGGATGGGTGTGACAAAAGACAGAGATCACCAGATATGCTCAATACAATGAAAGTCAGGAGACATGATTGACAATTCGATATATGCCATAATCTCTCCCTGGAGATATAGGAAACGAGCTTCGCTTGATGTCGGTGAGCATTATCGTTTTGAATTATAAATGTTTCCCGTATCGCAAACAGCATATGAACAGCGGTGCAAGTCCTTGACTTTAATAGTTACAGCATACATCAACATATATATTGGTACGTCCATCTTTCACACTACCTCTACCATAAATATTTCACTGACAGAGGGACGATAACGTGTCACTTGCACTCGGAAGACTATCAAATTGCGACTCGTTTATCCTACACCCGATGGTCTTTGTTCCCGTTAACATGGAGTTTGGTTCATTCCAAACGTTCGCCCCAGTCGTAAGAGGAAGCACACTACTAGTCACTTGCCATGCAGACCTTTATCAAGCCCATTGCACACACAGCGTAGGCATACACCGATGGTATTATAGCGGGAGCGAGGTTCGATCATTGCTGATTCGGGTGGTACTCCTGTTCCGTCTAAGAGTTGATCAGAATATCGGTAACCAACTGCGGTTACAGAGCCATCGACTTTCCTTCTATCTCCTTGATGCTGTTTGTAGCTAGTGTCTTGGGCCACACTCTGAACAACGACGCGACTCATAACCATAAAGTTGACTAACGTCGCCTGAATTTAGCTGGCACCTAATCTAGTCTTGGCAACTAGAATTCATCGGTCTTTCAACAATACCCAAGAATTTTGCTATCAGACAGCATGTACAAATACATCATTGTTTTTGTTTGGATTCCAGGAACTAACTTAAGTAATCACTTCATTCTGTTCGAATGAAGTATGGTCTACATAGTTATGTGCGATAACATGTAACCGTACAAATGGGTAACAGGAGGGCTGGACGCCTGTGCTAATGCCCGTCTGGAATACCCACATCGAGTTGATATTCGCTGCCCACCTTCAACTGTCCCTTATTCTTTCGAGCTAGAGTAAGTTTAACACTGCTGTTCTTTTAAGTCAATTTCATTTCGAGCTTACCTTTCTTCGCCTGAAAATTGAGCGCATTACAATCCTTAATAAATGAATGGTACGCATAACACTCCATTTTTTCACCCCATGTTTCTCTATTCAAAGTCTATCCGACTTCTGTCTACGATCAGTTGTAAAGGATGATTTCTATGTACCGATTCTAGCAACTTTTGACGACCAATCCTGTGCTATTATTTGAGAAATTCCTTTTTGTAAAACCGATTGCAGAGGTATGTGTCCCTCTTCTGGCGGCTGCACTATTTCAGGCGGCAGCCAAATATGAAATTAACTTCATTTTTGTTAGCGTCGTCTATTTGCTCTTTCTTGCTCAATTTCTTTGCCAAACCCTTCGGCTGTCTTTCGTTGGTTATCGGTGAACTACTTCCCGTCTACAGGTCGTGGATTTCTATAAGCTGTAGAAATTATTTCGCACTCACATTCAGTGTATCAATTATGCCTGTTAATCTGTTCTAGAAGAATTTTTTTCTTATTTCGTACAGTGCAGTGTTGCATCACGCAGTGTTCACCGCATCGAACATTGAATGCTATAATGGCCAAGACTACTACAGTCTACCTCACGTCTTGACAAAAGTAAAATGTGCGTAGAATAACATCTCGCGCATTATCTGCGGACCCCGGGATAGTTAAGCATTATAAGTGTAACACCCAAATTTCAACTGAGATAACAGAAATTGCCTATTTTAAAGTGCTATATTTTGCTAAGGATGTAATTATCTCTTACCGAAATTCTAATTCCAGTAATGCTCCCCTCGTTCGTGTATTTTGCCTCACGATTTGGAATATCTCATTGTTATATGGGGTAAGCCCATTAGTCTTCTATTCCTAACTCTTTTTTTTCCCCGCAAGTACTTAAGCTACATCTCGTGGTTCACACAATTGTCTCAATTCAAAACCAAGCGTTTTGCACTTTCTCGAAAGATAAATTCTTTGCTATACATAGATGCTTGATTGATGTATTTCAGCTGGAAATTCAAAACAACCACTGCTGATAGTAATATTATAGGTAGTATAAATAGTAATGTTATACGAGCAATGTTAGTGATCAAATCAAATATTTGTAAATAGACACAAATGGGAAATAACTTGAACTGAAAAAACTTACCTCCATACAGCAAACTGCGAGTTAATTTACAATATGTTATACGTAACACACCCAAACAAAACAAAACAAAAAAAAAAAACTCTTCAAATCGCCGTCGTCTTTGTATTATGCTTTTATACTGTGACTTATTTGCATATACCGATGATAGCGCCACTTATATTTTTATAATAACAAGTCGGCATCACATTTTCATTTGTTTTAACCCTCCACCCCTACTATCGCGAATTTTTCTTTGTTCCTTAATTTACGCATATCAGTACATGAGTAAAAACGTATCGGAATTCGAAATAATGTCTTTTTAAAAAGAGACAGTTTTACACAGATTTTTTCCTAGTTGACGGAGAAGTGGTTGTAGAGGATATCTTCTTTCTTTTTTTCGTATTAGACCTATTGGCCTGTTACGGAGCTATCCTATGCCCTTTCAAGCTGTACCAGTCAGGAAGATAAGGTGGCTAGTCCTATGCCTCCAGATGTGTCCTATGTCTGCAGATGCGTGTGTTCATGGGACCGGTTTGCCTGCTTGCGGGAGCAAAAAAAACCCAGCCAAACTGGGAGAAAAACCTTGCAGTCCACATCCAAGACCGGGTAACGGAAAAAAGGAAGCCAATTAGTATTAACCGTTTTGAGATGCATAACAGTTACACGACGAGTAAGGAGGATAATGAATTACTCCATCTGTGCAAAACTTATCATGATAATCCAATTAAATCAAATATTGAGTGCAGAACCACTCAGAGATATACGCACACGAACACGTTTATTTACAATAACACTTATTATGGTGATTCTATCACCAAACACCAACAATCAAAATTGTTCCGAATAGACGAAGTATTCCACGAGGCTATTCTTTTCATTTCCTTACTGAATTGCCACTCGATAAGAACATGAACTGTCAACTTCCTTGGTGGGTGGATTAAGACCTTGAGTGTTTATCCCTTCATCTGCGCCAGCGGTCGTGAGCGGGAGGTGGGGTGCCACTCGGTCAACTTTCTGGTGAGTTTGAACTTGTTTATATTATGTCTGCTACAATGGATTTTTTCTTTTCTATTTTGTGCAGTCTTGAGTGTTTCTAGATGGCATCTTAACAGATTAGTTTTGGAATGACTGTTGATAGTTGTAAGAAATTTGATGGTAATAGTTTTTCGAAGTATTGTATATCTGGTATCTTGATATTCCGATTCAACCGATGGTTCTTGAAGAACCAGAGAAAGTTTCATACTATCCTCAGACTGTTTTGCTTTGTATCTTCTTGATATACAAATCTTTCAGTATTGTTATTTCAGATTAGTGAGGCAGAGGTTAGGAAAGAGGTTTCACTGTTCTGTATGGCAGTATGTGGTTCATTAAGTTACAGTGACCATTCCTGTTTACGAGGAGATAAAGGTGGACAATAATTTGGTTGGTTTTCTTAGTGATGAAATCCTGAGTGTCGCACTTTATTTAGGTGTTCGTTGTAGGTTTACTAAGAAAGAGTTTTCCGAACATGCGCACAGCTTCTGTCGAGTTTGTTCGTCGAATAATGAAGGACACAGTCTACAATTTTACCAGGTGAGGGGAGATTCGCCATGTGATAAGGCCCCTGCTCTATTTCTTTGGTTGCCATTTGCAAGATATTGGTGACTAATTCCAGACGAAGTGATCTGGATATAATGATTGTATCGTCGGCATATAGAGTGGTTTTGGTAGGGAGTAATTTGGGAAGGCCTGTTTTGTGCATAGAGAACTGAAGAGCAGGAATAGCAGGGAGCAGGGACCAACCAGAAACTGACCAGAAACCAGAAACGAAACCAAAAACTGAGTTTCTGGTTTCGTTTATTTTTACCCAGAATTTGGGGTGTTGGGATAGGATTTGGCTGAGGGGTAATGATAATTTTGGTTGGAATAGTTTATGACCATGCTGCGAAACCTTGTCAGATGCTTTCGCCTTGTTGAATTCTGTATGAATTCTGATGTGTTGTTAATGTCCTTTATTACCATTATCACGGAACTGCTTCTTTAAGCAGCGTGGCGTTTTTGACTTTGGTGCGTTACCCATGTAAGAAAGTGGCTAATGGCGAGACTTAAGCAACTTGAGTGTATTAAATAATTTTCCTTATATGTAGCACAATTTATTCTACCGATTGATAGAGAACAGGGAAATACATTGTATACGTGAATTAAACCATATTTGACAATATCTCGTTAGAGGACGCTGAGATCGAACAAGTGTTGAAATTTTTTATTAATTTGCATATCGCCAGATTAACTTCTTATTTGCAGTTTGATAGTTAACACTGCCATATAGCTACAGAAAATCCAGCATAGCCATATAAGCATTTCTGAGTGAATAACATCCATCGTTTGCATTATGAGCTGTACTACAACAAAGTGTGGGGAAATCAAGGTTTTTTGAACAGAAAACACGCAAATACAATTTTATTAAAGTGCACGAAGGCGTTATTTTCGTGTATTTTACACCCAAATGCCATCAATTTGAGCAAATTGAGTGTATTAAATAATTTTCCTTACATGTAACACAACTTATCGTAGCGTTTCACAGAGAACAGAGCAACGCATACTATACGTGAATGAAACGTAATTTCGACAAAATGTTGTTAGAGGGCGCTGAGATCGAACAAGAGTTGAACTTTTTTTATTCATTTTCATATCACCAGATTAACGACTTATTTACAGAGTTTGAGAGTTAGCAGCACTGCCATATGGCTAAAGAAAAATCAACTTCGCAATATAATCATTTCGAGTGAATAATAGCTCATACGTTTGCATTGTGAACTGAACTACAAGAAAGTGTGGGAAAATCAAGGTTTTTTGAGCAGAAAACACGAAAAAATACAATTTTTAGTAAAGAACACACAAGGGTTATTTTGGTGTTTTTTCACACAAATGCTAAACATTTGATTAAATTGAGTGTAATTAAGTAATTTTGCTTAAATGTAGTATAATTTAACGCAGAGATTTATAGAGAACAGAGCAATATAAAGTATAAGTGAATTAAACGGTGTTTTGAAAACATATCGTTAGAAGGCGCTGAGATTGAATAAATAAGTGTTGAAATTTTTTAGTAATTTGCATATCACCAGATTAACTTTTTATTTGCACAGATTTTATTTGCTATATAGTTACAGAAAATTAAGTGTATTAATTTTCTGTAACTTACGTAGCCATATAAGCACTTACGAGTGAATAATATCCCATATATTTGCACTGTGAGTTGTACTACAACAAAGTGTGGGAAAATCTAGGTTTTCAGAAGAGAAACCACGAAAAATGCAACGTTTAGTAAAGTGAACAAACGCGTTATTTTCGTTTTTTTTTTACACATACATGCTATAAGTTTGAATAACGTGAGTGCATTTAAGTAATTTTCCTTCTACATAGCATAATTTAACACATCGACTGATAGAGAACAGCAATACATAGTACAAGTGAATTAAACGGTATTTCGACAATTTGTCTTTAGATGTCGCTGAGATGGAACAAGTATTAAATGTTTTTATCCATTTGCATATCATCTGATTAACTTCTTATTTGCAGAGTTTGATAGTTAACACTGCCCTATAGAAAAAAATAAAAATTATCGAACAGATATAAGCAATTCATACTAAATAACAGTCCATGTGTGCTGTATTACAACAAGATGTGAGAAAATCAAGCTTTTTTTCAAGATAAAACACAAAAAAAGCAATTTTTGCAAAAGTGCACAAAGCGTTATTTTCGTGATTTTGACACACAAACACTATTAATTGAAGCTGTTTGCGTGTATTTAAGTATATTTCGTTATATGGCACATAATTTAACACAGAGATTGTTCAAGCACACAGCAATACATAATATAGTGAATTATAGTGTTTCGACATTATGTCTTTAGAGGGCGCTGAAATCGAAATAATATTGAAGTTTTAAATAATTTGCATATCACCCGGTTAACATTTTATTAGCACAGTTTATAACTAGCACTGTTATATAGCTACAGAAAATGTTACGTATCGATATAAGCATTTCCCAGTGAGTAAGAGCCGATGCGTGCAGTAATGGGAAAATCAAGCTGTTTTTGAAGAAAAACACGAAAAAATGCAATTTTTACGAAAGTACAGTAGGCGATATTTTCTTCTTTTTGACACACAAACGCTATCAATTGAAGCTATTTGCATGTATTTAAGTATATTTCGATATAAAACACATAATTTAACACAGAAATTCTTAAAGAACACAGACATTCATAGCATAGTGAATTATACGGTGTTTTGACAATATGTCGTTAGCGGGCGCTGAAATCGAACTAATGTTGAAATTTTTAATAATTTGGTTTTGGACACATAAACGCTAGAATGGAAGCTATTTCCGTGTATATATGTATATTTTGTTATATGGCACATAATTTAATGCAAAAATAGTAATGAACACAGCAATATGCTGTTTCGACATTATGTCATTAGAGGGCGCTGATATCACCCGATTAATTTCCAAATAGCACAGTTTGATAGTTAGCAGAAAAAAGTTTCATATCGATAGAAGCATTTCCCCGCGAGTAACAGGGGATGTGTTTTGTAATGGGAATATCAAATTGTTTTTGCTTGATATTCCAATTACAAATTTTCGAGTTTTTGACACACAAACGCTATCAAATGAAACTATTTGCGTGTATTTAATTATATTTCGTTATATAACACATAATTAAACGCAGAGTTATTAAAGAAACCAGCAATACATAGTAGAGTGCATTATAAGATGTTTGGACATTATGTCGTTAGATAACGCTGCAATCGTACTAATGTTGATTTTTTTTAAAAATTTGCATATCACCAGTTAAGTTCTTATTACAGCAGTTGGATAGGTAACACTGCCCACTACCTACATAAAAAGATTCATATGGCTAGAAAGGATTTTCAGCGGGTATGAGCTGATGCGTGCTGTATGGAAAAAACAAGAATTTTTTGAAGAAAAAAGACGAAAAAATGAACTTTTTCAAAATTTCACCGAAAAGTTATTTTTGTATTTTACACAGACAAACACTATTAACAGAAGCTATTTGAGTATATTTAAGTATATTTCATTATAAGGCACAAGATTTAACGTAGAGATTGTTAATGAAACCAGCAATACGCAGTATTGTGCCTTATACCTTGTTTCGATATTATGTCGTTAGAGGGCGCTGTAATCGCACTAATGTTGAATTTTTTAAAAAAAATTGCATATCACCTTAATAAGTTCTTATTAGCTCAGTTTGATAGATAGCATTGCCATATGCCTATATAAAAAGCTTCATATGGCTGGAAACATTTTCCAGCGAGTATCAGCCGATTCCTGCTGTAAAGGGAAAAATAACCAATTTTGAATAAAAAACACGACAAAATTCACTTTTATGCAAAATTTCACGGACACGTTATTTTCGTGTTTTACACACACAGACACTATGAAATAAAGCAATTTCCGTGTAATTAAGTATATTTCGTTATATGGTACATAAAATAACGCAGTGTTTGTTAAAGAAATCAGCATTACACACTATAGTGCATTGTAGCTTGTTTGGACGTAGTGTCGATAGAAAGCGCTGTAACCGAATTAATGAGGAATTTTTTAAAAATTTGAATATCACCCGATTAAGTTCTTATTAGCGGAGTTTGAAAGATAGCATTGCCCTATGCTTAGATAAAAAGTTTCATATGGCTGGAAGCGTTTTCAAGCGAGTATCAGCCGATTCGTGCTGTGAGAGTGAAAAGAAGCAGATTTTGACTAAAAAACACGAAAAAATTAACTTTTTGCAAAATTCACGGAAACGATATTTACGTGTTTTACACACACAAATACTATAAAATGAAGCTATTTGAGTGTATTTAAGTATATTTCGTTATATGGAACATAATATAACCCAGGGGATGTTAAAAAACCAGCAATACATAGTATAGTGCATTATACCTTGTTTCGACATTATGCCGTTAGAGGTCGCTGTAATCGAACTAATGTTGAATTTTTTAAAAATTTGCATATCACCCGATTAAGTTCTTATTAGAGCAGTTTGATAGGTAGCAATTCCCTATGCTTGCATAAAAAGTTTCATATCGCTTGAAGCATTTTCCCTACGCGTGCTGTAATCGTGAAAACAAGCAGATTTTGCCTAATAAACACGAAAAAAATTCACTTTTTGCAAAATTTCACGGAAATGTTATTTTCGTGTTTTACACACACAACCACTATCAAATGAAGCTATTTGAGTGTATTTAAGTATATTTCGTTATATGGCACATAATTTAACAGAAAATTTAACATAATTTAACAGCGGTTGTTAAAGAAACCAACAATACATATTAATATGGATTATACCTTGTTTCCATATTATGTCGTTAGATGGCGCTGTAATCGAACTAAAGTCGAATTTTTTAAAAATTTGCATATCACCCGATTAAGTTCTTATTAGCGCAATTTGATAGACAACACTGCATATGCCACTATAAAACGTTTCGTATCGCTGGATGCATTTTCCAGCGAGTACAAGCCTATGCGTGCTGTAATGGTGAAAACAAGAGATTTTGATTAAAACACCAAAAAATTCACTTTTTGCAAAATTTCACGGAAACGTTATTTTCGTGTTTTACACACACAAACAATCAAATGAAGCTATTTGAGTGTATTTAAGTTTATTTCGTTATATGGTACATAATTTAACGCAGAGGTTGTTAAAGAAACGAGCAATACGTAGTATAGTGCATTATACCTTGGTTCGCCATTATGTCGTTGGAGGGCGCTGTAATCGAACTAATGTTGAATTTTTTAAAAATTTGCACATAACCCGATTAAGTTCTTATTAGCGCAGTTTGATAGATAATATTGCCCTATGCCTGTATAAAAAGTTTCATATCGCTGGATGCATTTTCCAGCAAGTATCAACCTATACGTGCTGCAGTGGTGAAAACAAGCAGATTTTGAGAAAAAACACGAAAAAATTCACTTTTTGCAAAATTTCACGGAAACGTTATTTTCGTGTTTTACAAACACAAACGCTATCAAATGAATCTATTTGAGTGCATTTAAGTATATTTCGTTATATGGCACATAATTTAACGCAGAGGTTGTTAAAGAAACCAATAATACATAGTATAGTGCATTACACCTTGTTTGTAAATTATGTCGTTAGAGGGCGCTGTTATCGAACTAATGTTGAATTTTTTAAAAATTTGTATATCACCCGATTTAGTTCTTATTACCGCAGTTTGATAGAGAGCACTGCCCTATGCCTATATAAAAATTTCATATCGCTCGGATCATTTTTGCGAGTATCAGCGTATTCGAGCTGTAAGAGTGAAAACAAGCAGCTTTTGACTAAAAAACACGAAAAAATTCACTTTTTGCAAAATTTCACGTAAACGTTATTTTCGGGTTTTACACACACAAACGCTATCAAATGAAGCTATTTGAGTGTATTTAAGTATATTTCGTTATATGGCACATAATTTAACGCAGAGGTTGTTAAAGAAACCAGCAATACATAGTATAGTGCATTATACATTGTTTGGACATTATGTCGTTAGAGAGCGCTGTTATAGAACTAATGTTGAATTTTTTAAAAATCTGCATATCACCGGATTAAGTTCTTATTAGCGCAGTTTGATACATAGCACTACCCTATGCCTATATAAAAGGTTTCATATCGCTGGAAGCATTTTCCAGCCAGTATCAGCGTATTCGTGCTGTAAGAGTGAAAACAAGCAGATTTTGACTAAAAAACACGAAAAAATTCACTTTTTGCAAAATTTCACGAAAACATTATTTTCGTGTTTTACACACACAAACGCTATCAAATGAAGCTATTTGAGTGCATTTAAATATCTTTCGTTTTATGGCACATAATTTAAAGCAGAGGTTGTTAAAGAAACCAGTAGTACATGGTATAGTGCATAATAACTTGTTTGGACATTATGTCGTTAGAGGGCGCTGTTATGGAACTAATATTGAATTTTTTAAAAATTTGCATATCACCCAATTAAGTCCTTATTAGCGCAGTTTGATAGATAGCATTGCATATGCCTATATAAAAAGTTTCATATCGCTGGAAGCATTTTATAGCGAGTCTGAGCGTATTTTTGATGTCAGAGTGAAAACAAGCAGATTTTGCCTAAAACCACGAAAAAATTCACTTTTTGCAAAATTTCACGGAAACGTTATTTTCGTGTTTTACACACACAACTGCTATTAATTGAAGCTATTTGAGTGTATTTAAGTATATATCGTTATATGGCACATAAGTTAACGTAGAGGTTGCTAAAGAAACCAGCAATACATAGTAGAGTGCATTATAACTTGTTTGGACTTTATGTCGTTAGAGGGCGCTGTTATCGAACTAATGTTGAATTTTTTAAAAATTTGCATATCACCCGATTAAATTCTTATTAGCGCAGTTTGAGAGATAGCACTGCCCTATGCCTATATAAAAAGTTTCATATCGCTGGAAGCATTTTCCAGCGAGTATTAGTGTATTCGTTCTGTAAGAATGAAATCAAGCAGATTTTGACTAAAAAACACGAAAAAATTCACTTTTTGCAAAATTTCACGGAAACGTTATTTTCGTGTTTTACAAACACAAACGCTATCAAATGAATCTATTTGAGTGCATTTAAGTATATTTCGTTATATGGCACATAATTTAACCCAGAGGTTGTTAAAGAAACCAGTAATACATAGTATAGTGCATTACACCTTATTTGTAAATTATGTCGTTAGAGGGCGCTGTTATCGAACTAATTTTGAATTTTTTAAAAATTTGCATATCACCCGATTAAGTTCTTATTACCGCAGTTTGATAGAAAGCACTGCCCTATGCCTATATAAAAAGATTCATATCGATCGGATCATTTTTGCGAGTATCAGCGTATTCGTTCTGTAAGAGTGAAAACAAGCAGCTTTTGACTAAAAAACACGAAAAAATTCACTTTTTAAAAAATTTCACGGAAACGTTATTTTCGTGTTTTACAAACACAAACGCTATCAAATGAAGCTATTTGAGTGTATTTAAGTAATTTTGTTATATGGCACATAATTTAACGCAGAGGTTGTTAAAGAAACCAGCAATACATAGTATAGTGCATTATACCTTGTTTGGACATTATGTCGTTAGTGGTCGCTGTTATCGAACAAATGTTGAATGTTTTAAAAATTTCATATCACTCGATTAAGTTCTTATTAGAGCAGCTTGATAGATAGGATTGCCCTATGCCTACAGAAAAAGTTTCATATCGCTGGAAGCATTTTCCAGCGAGTATCAGCGTGCTCGATCTGCAAGAGTGAAAACAAGCAGATTTTGACTAAAAAACACGAAAAAATACACTTTTTGCAAAATTTCACGGAAACATTTTTTTCGTGTTTTACACACAAAAACGCTATCAAATGAAGCTATTTGAGTGTATTTAAGTATATTTCGTTATATGGCACATAATTTAACGCAGAGGTTGTTAAAGTAACCAGCAATACATAGTGTAGTGCTTTCTACCTTGTTTGGACATTATGTCGTTAAGAGGGCGCTGCTATCGAACTAATGTTGAATTTTTTAAAAATTTGCATATCACCCGATTAAGTTCTTATTAGCGCAATTTGTTAGATAGCACTGCCAAATGCCTATATAAAAAAATTCATATCGCTGGAAGCATTTTCCAGCGAGTATCAGCGTATTCGTGCTGTAAGAGTGAAAACTAGCAGATTTTGACTAAAAAACCCGAAAAAATTGACTTTTTACAAAATTTCACGAAAACCTTATTTTCTTGCATTACATACACAAACGCTATAAAATGAAGCTATTTGAGTGCATTTAAGTGTATTTCGTTATATGGCACATAATTTAATGCAGAGGTTGTTAAAGAAACCAGCAATACATAGTATAGTTCATTATACTTTGTTTGTAAATTATGTCGTTAGAGGGCGCTGTTATCGAACTAATGTAGAATTTTTTAAAAATTTGCATATCACCCGATTAAGTTCATATTATCGCAGTTTGATAGACAGCAATGCCCTATGCCTATGTGAAAAGTTTCATATCGCTGGAAGCATTTTTCAACGAGTATCAGCGTATTCGTGCTGTAAGAGTGAAAACAAGCAGCTTTTGACTAAAAAACACGAAAAAAATTCACATTCTGCAAAATTTCTCGGAAACGATATTTTCGTGTTATACACACACTAACGCTATCAAATGAAGCTATTTGAGTGTATTTAAGTATATTTCGTTATATGGCACATAATTTAACGTAGAGGTTGTTAAAGAAACCAGCAATACCTAGTATAATGCATTATATCTTGTTTGGACATTATGTGGTTAGAGGGCGCTGTTATCGAACTAATGTTGAATTTTTTAAAAATTTGAATATCACCCAATTAAGTTCTTATTAGCACAGTTTGATAGATAGCACTGACCTATGCCTATATAAAAAGATGCTTATCGCTGGAAGCATTTTCCAGCGAGTATCAGCGTATTCGTGATGTTTGTGTGAAAACAATCAGATTTTGACTAAAAAACACGAAAAAATTGACTTTCTGAAAAATTTCACGAAAACGTTATTTTCGTGTATCACACTATTTGAGTGTATTTAAGTATATTTTGTTATATGGCACATAATTTAACGCAGAGGTTGTTAAAGAAACCAGCAATACATAGTATAGTTCATTATACTTTGTTTGTAAATTATGTCGTTAGAGGGCGCTATTATCGAACTAATCTTGAATTTTTTAAAAATTTGCATATCACCCGATTAAGTTCATATTATCGCATTTTGATAGACAGCACTGCCCTATGCCTATGTAAAAAGTTTCACATCGCTGGAAGCATTTTCCAGCGAGTATCAGCGTATTCGTGCTGTAAGAGCGAAAACAAGCAGATGTTGAATAAAAAACAGGACAAAATTCACATTTTGCAAAATTTCTCGGACACGATATTTTCGTGTTTTACACACACTAACGCTATCAAATGAAGCTATTTGAGTGTATTTAAGTATATTACATTATATGGCACATAATTTAAGGCATAGGTTGTTAAAAAACCAGCAATATATAGTATAGTGCATTATACCTTGTTTGGACATTATGTCCTTAGAGGGCGCTGTTATCGAACTAATGTTGAATTTTTTAAAAATTTGCATATCATCCGATTCAGTCATTAGTACAGTTTGAGAGATAGCACTGCCCTGTGCCTATATAAAAAGTTTCATATCGCTTGAAGCATTTTCCAGCGAGTATCAGCGTATTAGTTCTGTTAGAATGAAAAGAAGCAGATTTTGACTAAAAAACACGAAAAAATTCACTTTTTGCAAAATTTCACGTAAACGTTATTTTCGTGTTTTCCACACACAATCGCTATCAAATGAAGCAATTTGAGTGTATTTAAGTATATTTCTTTATATGGCACATAATTTAACGCAGAGGTTGTTAAAGAAACTAACAATACATAGTGTAGTGCTTTATACCTTGTTTGGACATTATGTCGTTAAAGGGCGCTGTTATCGAACTAATGTTGAATTTTTTAAAAATTTGCATATCACCCGAGTAAGTTCTTATTAGTGCAATTTGTTAGATAGCTCTTCCCTATGCGTATACAAAAATGTTTGATATCGCTGGAAGCATTTTCCAGCGAGTATCAGCCTATTCTTGCTGTTAGAGTGAAAACAAGCAGATTTTGACTAAAAAACACGAAAAAATTGGCTTTTTGTAAAATTACACGGAAACGTTATTTTCGTGTTTTACAAACACACACACGCAAACGCTATGTAATGAAGCTAATTGAGTGTATTTAAGTATATTTCGTTATATGGCACATAATTTAACGCAGAGGTTGTTAAAGAAAACAGCAATAGATAGTGTAGTGCTTTATACCTTGTTTAGACATTATGTCGTTAGAGGGCGCTGTTATCGAACTAATGTTGAATTTATTAAAAATTTGCATATCACCCGATTAAGTTCTTATTAGCGCAGTTTGATAGATAGCACTGCCCTATGCCTATATAAAACGTTTCTTATCGCTGGAAGCATTTTCCAGCGAGTATCAGAATATTCCTGCTGAAACAATGAAAACAAGCAGATTTTGACTAAAAAACACGAAAAAATTTAATTTTTGCAAAATTTCTCGGAAACGATATTTTCGTGTTTTACACACAAAAACGCTATCTATTGATGCTATTTGAGTGTATTTAAGTATATTTCGTTATATGGCACATAATTTAACGCATAGGTTGTAAAAGAAACCAGCAATACATTGTGTAATGCATTATACTTTGTTTCGATATTATGTCGTTAGAGGGCGCTGCTATCGAACTAATGTTGAATTTTTTAAAAATTTGCATATCACCCGATTCAGTCCATATTAGCACAGTTTGATAGATGGCATTGCCCTGTGCCTACATAAAAAGTTTCATATCGCTGGAAGCATTTTCCAGCGAGTATCAGCTTATTCGTTCTGTAAGAGTGAAATCAAGCAGATTTTGACTAAAAATCACGAAAAAATTCAACTTTTGCAAAATTTCACGGAAACGTTATTTTCGTGTTTTACACACACAAACGCTATCAAATGAAGCTATTTGAGTGTATTTAAGTATATTTCGTTATATCGCACATAATTTAACGCAGAGAATGTTAAAGAAACCACCAATACATAATATATAGTGCTTTATACCTTGTTTGGACATTATGTCGTTAGAGGGCGCTGTAATCGAACTAATGTTGAATTTTTTAAAAATTTGCGTATCACACGATTAAGTTCTTATTAGCTCAGTTTGATAGATAGCACTGCCCTTTTCCTATATAAAACGTTTCATATCGCTGGAAGCATTTTCCAGCGAGTATCAGCGTATTCGTGCTGTAAGAGTGAAAACAAGCAGATTTTGACTAAAAAACACGAAAAAATTCACTTTTTGCAAAATTTCTCGGAAACGTTATTTTAGTGTTTTACACACACAAACGCTATCAAATGAAGCTATTTGAATGTCTTTAAGTATATTTGGTTATATGGCACATAATTTAACGCAGAGGTTGTTAAAGAAACCAGCAATACATAGTGTAGTGCTTTATACCTTGTTTGGACATTATGTCGTTAGAGGGCGCTGTTATCGAACAAATGTTGAATTTTTTAAAAATTCGCATATCACCCGATGAAGTGATAGTTCTTATTAGCGCAGTTTGATAGATAGCATAGTCCTTTGCCTATATAAAAAGTTTCATATCGCTCGGATCATTTTCCAGCGAGTATCAGCGTATTCGTGCTGTAAGATTGAAAACAAGCAGCTTTTGAATAAAAAATACGAAAAAATTCACTTTTTGAAAATTTCACGGAAACGTTGTTTTCGTGTTTTACACACACAAACGCTATCAAATGAAGCTATTTGAGTGTATTTAAGTATATTTCGTTATATGGCACATAATTTAACGCAGGGTTTGTTAAAGGAACCAGCAATACATATTATAGTGCTTTCTACCTTGTTTGCACATTATGTCGTTAGAGGGCGCTGTTATCGAACTAATGTTGAATTTTTTAAAAATTTGCATATCAACTGGTTATGTTCTTATTAGCGCAGTTTGATATTTAGCAAGCACTATGTCTATATAAAAAGTTTCATATCGCTCGGATCATATGCCAGCGAGTATCAGCGTATTCGTGCTGTAAGTTTGAAAAAAAGCAGCTTTTAACTAAAAAACACGAAAGAATTCACTTTTTGCAAAATTTCACGGAAACTTTATTTTCGGGTTTTACACACACAAACGCTATCAAATGAAGCTATTTGAGTGTACTTTAGTATATTTTTATATGGCACATAATTTAACGCAGAGGTTGTTAAAGAAACCAGCAATAAATAGTATAGTGCTTTAAACCTTGTTTCGACATTATGTCGTTAGAGGGCGCTGTTTTCGAACTAATGTTGAATTTTTTAAAAATTTGCATATCACCCGATTAAGTTCTTATTAGTGTAGTTTGATAGATAGCATCTGCCCTATGCCTATATAAAAAGTTTGATATTGTTCGGATCATTTTCCAGCGAGTATCAGCGTATTCGTGCTGTAAGAGTGAAAACAAACTGCTTTTGACTAAAAAACACGAAAAAATTCACTTTTTGCAAAATTTCACGGAAACGTTATTTTCGTGTTTTACACACACAAACGCTATCTAATGAAGCTATTTGAGTGTATTTAAGTATATTTCGTTATATGGCACATAATTTAACGCAGAGGTTGTTAAAGAAACCAGCAATACAGAGTACAATGCTTTATACTTTATTTGGACATTATGTCGTTAGAGGGCGCTGTTATCGAACTAATGTTGAATATTTTAAAAATTTGCATATCACCCGATTAAGTTCTTATTAGCGCAGTTTGATTGAAAGCACTGCCCTATGCCTATATAAAAAGTTTCATATCGCTCGGATCATTTTCCAGCGAGTATCAGCGTATTCGTGCTGTAAGAGTGAAAACAAGCTGCTTTTGACTAAAAAACACGAAAAAATTGACTTTTTGCAAAATTTCACGGAAACGTTATTTTCGTGTTTTACACACACAAACGCTATCTAATGAAGCTATTTGAGTGCATTTAAGTATATTTCGTTATATTGCACGTAATTTAACGCAGAGGTTGTTAAAGAAACCAGCAATACATAGTATAGTGCTTTATACATTGTTTGGACATTATGTCGTTAGAGGGCGCTGTTATCGAACTAATGTTGAATTTTTTAAGCATTTGCATATCACCGGATTAAGTTCTTATTGGCGCAGTTTGATAGATAGCACTGCCCTATGCCTATATAAAAAGTTTCATATCGATGGGATCATTTTCCAGCGAGTATCAGCGTATTCGTGCTGTAAGAGAGAAAACAAGCTGCTTTTGACTAAAAAACACGAAAAAATTGACTTTTTGCAAAATTTCACGGAAACGTTATTATCCTGTTTTACACACACAAACGCTATCTAATGAAGCTATTTGAGTGTATTTAAGTATATTTCGTTATATGGCACATAATTTAACGCAGAGTTTGTTAAAGAAACCAGCAATACATAGTATAGTGCTTTATAACTTGTTTGGACATTATGTCGTTAGAGGGCGCTGTTATCGAACTAATGTTGAATTTTTTAAAAATTTGCATATCACCCGATTAAGTTCTTATTAGCACAGTTTGATAGATAGCACTGCCCTATGTCTATATAAAAAGTTTCATATCGATCGGATCATTTTCCAGCGAGTATCAGCGTATTCGTGCTGTAGGAGTGAAAACAAGCTGGTTTTGACTAAAAAACACGAAAAAATTGACTTTTTGCAAAATTTCACGGAAACGTTATTTTCGTGTTTTACACACACAAACGCTATCTAATGAAGCTATTTGAGTGTATTTAAGTATATTTCGTTATATGGCACATAATTTAATGCAGAGGTTGTTAAAGAAACCAGCAATACATAGTATAGTGCTTTATACCGTGTTTGGACATTATGTCGTTAGAGGGCGCTGTTATCGAACTAATGTTGAACTTTTTAAAAATTTGCATATCACCCGATTAAGTTCTTATTAGCGCAGTTTGATAGATAGCACTGCCCTATAAAAAGTTTCATATCGCTCGGATCATTTTCCAGCGAGTATCAGCGTATTCGCGCTGTAAGAGTGAATACAAACTGCTTTTGACTAAAAAACACGAAAAAATTCACTTTTTGCAAAATTTCACGGAAACGTTATTTTCGTGTTTTACACACACAAACGCTATCTAATGAAGCTATTTGAGTGTATTTAAGTATATTTCGTTATATGGCACATAATTTAACGCAGAGGTTGTTAAAGAAACCAGCAATACATAGTATAGTGCTTTATACCTTGTTTGGATATTAAGTCGTTAGAGGGCGCTGTTATCGAACTAATGTTGAATTTTTAAAAAATTTGCATATAACCCGATTAAGTTCTTATTAGCGCAGTTTGATAGATAGCACTGCCCTATGCCTATATAAAAAGTTTCATATCGCTTGGATCATTTTCCAGCGAGTATCAGCGTATTCGTTCTGTAAAAGTGAAAACAAGCTGCTTTTGACTAAAAAACACGAAAAAATTGACTTTTTGCAAAATTTCACGGAAACGTTATTTTCGTGTTTTACACACCCAAACGCTATCTAATGAAGCTATTTGAGTGTATTTAGGTATATTTCGTTATGTGGCACATAATTTAACGCAGAGGTTGTTAAAGAAACCATCAATACATAGTATAGTGCTTTATACCTTGTTTGGATATTATGTCGTTAGAGGGCGCTGTTATCGAACTAATGTTGAATTTTTTAAAAATTTGCATATCACCCGATTAAGTTCTTATTAGCTCACTTTAATAGATAGCTTTGCCCTATGCCTATATAAAAAGTTTCATATCGCTCGGATCATTTTCCAGCGAGTATCAGCGTATTCGTGCTGTAAGAGTGAAAACAAGCTGCTTTTGACTAAAAAACACGAAAAAATTGACTTTTTGCAAAATTTCACGGAAACGTTATTTTCGTGTTTTACACACACAAACGCTATCTAATGAAGCTACTTGAGTGTATTTAAGTATATTTCGTTATACGGCACATAATTTAACGCAGAGGTTGTTAAAGAAACCAGCAATACATAGTATAGTGCTTTATAACTTGTTTGGACATTATGTCGTTAGAGGGCGCTGTTATCGAACTAATGTTGAATTTTTTAAAAATTTGCATATCTCCCGATTAAGTTCTTATTAGCGCAGTTTGATAGATAGCACTGCCCTATGCCTATATAAAAAGTTTCATATCGCTGGGATCATTTTCCAGCGAGTATCAGCGTATTCGATCTGTAACAGTGAAAACAAGCTACTGTTGACTAAAAAACACGAAAAAATTCACCTTTTGCAAAATTTCACGGAAACGTTATTTTCGTGTTTTACACACCCAAACGCTATCTAATGAAGCTATTTGAGTGTATTTAAGTATATTTCGTTATATGGCACATAATTTAACGCAGAGGTTGTTAAAGAAACCAGCAATACATAGTATAGTGCTTTATACCTTGTTTGGACCTTATGTCGTTAGAGGGCGCTGTTATCGAACTAATGTTGGATTTTTTAAAAATTTGCATATCACCCGATTAAGTTCTTATTAGCGCAATTTGATAGATAGCTTTGCCCTATGCCTATATAAAAAGTTTCATATCGCTCGGATCATTTTCCAGCGAATATCAGCGTATTCGTGCTGTAAGAGTGAAAACAAGCTGCTTTTGACTAAAAAACACGAAAAAAATAGATTTTTGCAAAATTTCACGGAAACGTTATTTTCGTGTTTTACACACACAAACGCTATCTATTGAAGCTATTTGAGTGTATTTAAGTATATTTCGTTATATGGCACATAATTTAACGCAGAGGTTGTTAAAGAAACCAGCAATTCATAGTATAGTGCTTTATACCTTGTTTGGACAATATGTCGTTAGAGGGCGCTGTTATCGAACTAATGTTGAATTTTTTAAAAATATGCATATCACGGGATTAAGTTCTTATTAGCGCAGTTTGATAGCTAGTACTGCCCTATGCCTATATAAAAAGTTTCATATCGATCGGATCATTTTCCAGCGAGTATCAGCGTATTCGTGCTGTAAGAGTGAAAACAAGCTGCTTTTGACTAAAACACACGTAAAAATTGACTTTTTGCAAAATTTCACGGAAACGTTATTTTCGTGTTTTACACACACAAACGCTATCTAATGAAGCTGTTTGAGTGTATTTAAGTATATTTCGTTATATGACACATAATTTAATGCAGAGGTTGTTAAAGAAACCAGCCATACATAGTATAGTGCTTTATACCTTGTTTGGACATTATGTCGTTAGAGGGTGCTGTTATTGAACTAATGTTGAACTTTTTAAAAATTTGCATATCACCCGATTAAGTTCTTATTAGCGCAGTTTGATAGATAGCACTGCCCTATAAAAAGTTTCATATCGCTCGGATCATTTTCCAGCGAGTATCAGCGTATTGGTGCTGTAAGAGTGAAAACAAACTGCTTTTGACTAAAAAACACGAAAAAATTCACTTTTTGCAAAATTTCACGGAAACGTTATTTTCGTGTTTTACACACACAAACGCTATCTAATGAAGCTGTTTGAGTGTATTTAAGTATATTTCGTTATATGGCACATAATTTAACGCAGAGGTTGTTAAAGAAACCAGCAATACATAGTATAGTGCTTTATACCTTGTTTGGACATTATGTCGTTAGAGGGCGCTGTTATCGAACTAATGTTGAATTTCTTAAAAATTTGCATATCACCCGATTAAGTTCTTATTAGCGCAGTTTGATAGATAGCACTGCCCTATGCCTATATAAAAAGTTTCATATCGCTCGGATCATTTTCCAGCGAGTATTAGCGTATTCGTGCTGTAAGAGTGAAAAAAACTGCTTTTGACTAAAACACACGAAAAAATTGACTTTTTGCAAAATTTCACGGAAACGTTATTTTCGTGTTTTACACACACAAACGCTATCTATTGAAGCTATTTGAGTGTATTTAAGTATATTTCGTTATATGGCACATAATTTAACGCAGAGGTTGTTAAAGAAACCAGCAATACATAGTATAGTGCTTTATACCTTGTTTGGACAATATGTCGTTAGCGGGCGCTGTTATCGAACTAATGTTGAATTTTTTAAAAATATGCATATCACCGGATTAAGTTCTTATTAGCGCAGTTTGATAGCTAGTACTGCCCTATGCCTATATAAAAAGTTTCATATCGATCGGATCATTTTCCAGCGAGTATCAGCGTATTCGTGCTGTAAGAGTGAAAACAAGCTGCTTTTGACTAAAAAACACGAAAAAATTGACTTTTTGCAAAATTTCACGGAAACGTTATTTTCGTGTTTTACACACACAAACGCTATCTATTGAAGCTATTTGAATGTATTTAAGTATATTTCGTTATATGGCACCTAATTTAACGCAGAGGTTGTTAAAGAAACCAGCAATACATCGTATAGTGCTTTATACCTTGTTTGGACATTACATCGTTAGAGTTATATTGTTATCGAACTAATGTTAAATTTTTTAAAAATTTGCATATCATCCGATTAAGTTCTCATTAGCGCAGTTTGATAGATAGCACTACCCTATGCCTATATAAAAAGTTTCATATCGCTAGGATCATTTTCCACGAGTATCAGCGTATTCGTGCTGTAGGAGTGAAAACAAGCTGGTTTTGAATAAAAAACACGAAAAAATTGACTTTTTGCAAAATTTCACGGAAACGTTATTTCGTGTTTTACACACACAAACGCTATCTAATGAAGCTGTTTGAGTGTATTTAAGTATATTTCGTTATATGGCACATAATTTAACGCAGAGGTTGTTAAAGAAACCAGCAATACATAGTATAGTGCTTTATACCTTGTTTGGACATTATGTCGTTAGAGGGCGCTGTTATCGAACTAATGTTGAACTTTTTAAAAATTTGCATATCACCCGATTAAGTTCTTATTAGCGCAGTTTGATAGATAGCACTGCCCTATAAAAAGTTTCATATCGCTCGGATCATTTTCCAGCGAGTATCAGCGTATTCGCGCTGTAAGAGTGAAAACAAACTGCTTTTGACTAAAAAACACGAAAAAATTCACTTTTTGCAAAATTTCACGGAAACGTTATTTTCGTGTTTTACACACACAAACGCTATCTAATGAAGCTATTTGAGTGTATTTAAGTATATTTCGTTATATGGCACATAATTTAACGCAGAGGTTGTTAAAGAAACCAGCAATACATAGTATAGTGCTTTATACCATGTTTGGACATTATGTCGTTAGAGGGTGCTGTTATCGAACTAATGTTGAATTTTTTAAAAATTTGCATATCACCCGATTAAGTTCTTATTAGCGCAGTTTGATAGATAGCACTGCCCTATGCCTATATAAAAAGTTTCATATCGCTCCGATCATTTTCCAGCGAGTATCAGCGTATTGGTGCTGTAAGAGTGAAAACAAGCTGCTTTTGACTAAAAAACACGAAAAAATTCATTTTTGCAAAATTTCACGGAAACGTTATTTTCGTGTTTTACACCCACAAACGCTATCTAATGAAGCTATTTGAGTGTATTTAAGTATATTTCGTTATATGGCACATAATTTAACGCAGAGGTTGTTAAAGAAACCAGCAATACATAGTATAGTGCTTTATACCTTGTTTGGACATTATGTCGTTAGAGGGCGCTGTTATCGAACTAATGTTGAATTTTTTAAAAATTTGCATATCACCCGATTAAGTTCTTATTAGCGCAGTGTGATAGATAGCACTGCCCTATGCCTATATAAAAAGTTTCATATCGCTCGGATCATTTTCCAGCGAGTATCAGCGTATTCGTGCTGTAAGAGTGAAAACAAGCTGCTTTTGACTAAAAAACACGAAAAAATTGACTTTTTGCAAAATTTCACGGAAACGTTATTTTCGTGTTTTACACACACAAACGCTATTTATTGAAGCTATTTGAGTGTATTTAAGTATATTTCGTTATATGGCACATAATTTAACGCAGAGGTTGTTAAAGAAACCAGCAATACATAGTATAGTGCTTTATACCTTGTTTGGACAATATGTCGTTAGCGGGCGCTGTTATCGAACTAATGTTGAATTTTTTAAAAATTTGCATATCACCGGATTAAGTTCTTATTAGCGCAGTTTGATAGCTAGTACTGCCCTATGCCTATATAAAAAGTTTCATATCGATCGGATCATTTTCCAGCGAGTATCAGCGTATTCGTGCTGTAAGAGTGAAAACAAGCTGCTTTTGACTAAAAAACACGAAAAAATTGACTTTTTGCAAAATTTCACGGAAACGTTATTTTCGTGTTTTACACACACAACCGCTATCTATTGAAGCTATTTGAATGTATTTAAGTATATTTCGTTATATGGCACATAATTTAACGCAGAGGTTGTTAAAGAAACCAGCAATACATAGTATAGTGCTTTATACCTTGTTTGGACATTATGTCGTTAGAGGGCGCTGTTATCGAACTAATGTTGAATTTTTTAAAAATTTGCATATCATCCGATTAAGTTCTTATTAGCGCAGTTTGATAGATAGCACTGCCCTATGCCTATATAAAAAGTTTCATATCGCTAGGATCATTTTCCAGCGAGTATCAGCGTATTCGTTCTGTAAGAGTGAAAACAAGCTGCTTTTGACTAAAAAACACGAAAAAAATGACTTTTTGCAAAATTTCACGGAAACGTTATTTTCGTGTTTTACACACACAAACGCTATCTAATGAAGCTATTTGAGTGTATTTAAGTATATTTCGTTATATGGCACATAATTTAACGCAGAGGTTGTTAAAGAAACCAGCAATACATGGTATAGTGCTTTATACCTTGTTTGAATATTATGTCGTTAGAGGGCGCTGTTATCGAACTAATGTTGAATTTTTTAAAAATTTGCATATCACCCGATTAAGTTCTTATTAGCGCAGTTTGATAGATAGCTTTGCCCTATGCCTATATAAAAAGTTTCATATCGCTCGGATCATTTTCCAGCGAGTATCAGCGTATTCGTGCTGTAAGAGTGAAAACAAGCTGGTTTTGACTAAAAAACACGAAAAAATTGACTTTTTGCAAAATTTCACGGAAACGTTATTTTCGTGTTTTACACACACAAACGCTATCTAATGAAGCTATTTGAGTGTATTTAAGTATATTTCGTTATATGGCACATAATTTAACGCAGAGGTTGTTAAAGAAACCAGCAATACATAGTATAGTGCTTTATACCTTGTTTGGACATTATGTCGTTAGAGGGCGCTGTTATCGAACTAATGTTGAACTTTTTAAAAATTTGCATATCACCCGATTAAGTTCTTATTAGCGCAGTTTGATAGATAGCACTGCCCTATAAAAAGTTTCATATCGCTCGGATCATTTTCCAGCGAGTATCAGCGTATTCGTGCTGTAAGAGTGAAAACAAGCTGCTTTTGACTAAAAAACACAAAAAAATTCAATTTTTGCAAAATTTCACGGAAACGTTATTTTCGTGTTTTACACACACAAACGCTATCTAATGAAGCTATTTGAGTGTATTTAAGTATATTTCGTTATATGGCACATAATTTAACGCAGAGGTTGTTAAAGAAACCAGCAATACATAGTATAGTGCTTTATACCTTGTTTGGACATTATGTCGTTAGAGGGCGCTGTTATCGAACTAATGTTGAATTTTTTAAAAATTTGCATATCACCGAATTAAGTTCTTATTAGCGCAGTTTGATAGCTAGCACTGCCCTATGCCTATATAAAAAGTTTCATATCGCTCGGTTAATTTTCCAGCGAGTATCAGCGTATTCGTGCTGTAAGAGTGAAAACAAGCTGCTTTTGACTAAAAAACACGAAAAAAATTGACTTTTTGCAAAATTTCACGGAAACGTTATTTTCGTGTTTTACACACACAAACGCTATCTAATGAAGCTATTTGAGTGTATTTAAGTATATTTCGTTATATGGCACATAATTTAACGCAGAGGTTGTTAAAGAAACCAGCAATACATAGTATAGTGCTTTATACCTTGTTTGGACATTATGTCGTTAGAGGGCGCTGTTATCGAACTAATGTTAAATTTTTTAAAAATTTGCATATCACCCGATTAAGTTCTTATTAGCGCAGTTTGATAGATAGCACTGCCCTATGCCTATATAAAAAGTTTCATATCGCTCGGATCATTTTCCAGCGAGTATCAGCGTATTCGTGCTGTAAGACTGAAAACAAGCTGGTTTTGACTAAAAAACACGAAAAAATTGACTTTTTGCAAAATTTCACGGAAACGTTATTTTCGTGTTTTACACACACAAACGCTATCTAATGAAGCTATTTGAGTGTATTTAAGTATATTTCGTTATATGGCACATAATTTAACGCAGAGGTTGTTAAAGAAACCAGCAATACATAGTATAGTGCTTTATACCTTGTTTGGACATTATGTCGTTAGAGTTATATTGTTATCGAACTAATGTTGAATTTTTTAAAAATTTGCATTTCATCCGATTAAGTTCTTATTAGCGCAGTTTGATAGTTAGCACTGCCCTATGCCTATATAAAAAGTTTCATATCGCTCGGATCATTTTCCAGCGAGTATCAGCGTATTCGTTCTGTAAAAGTGAAAACAAGCTGCTTTTGACTAAAAAACACGAAAAAATTGACTTTTTGCAAAATTTCACGGAAACGTTATTTTCGTGTTTTACACACCCAAACGCTATCTAATGAAGCTATTTGAGTGTATTTAGGTATATTTCGTTATATGGCACATAATTTAACGCAGAGGTTGTTAAAGAAACCAGCAATACATAGTATAGTGCTTTATACCTTGTTTGGATATTATGTCGTTAGAGGGCGCTGTTATCGAACTAATGTTGAATTTTTTAAAAATTTGCATATCACCCGATTAAGTTCTTATTAGCTCACTTTAATAGATAGCTTTGCCCTATGCCTATATAAAAAGTTTCATATCGCTCGGATCATTTTCCAGCGAGTATCAGCGTATTCGTGCTGTAAGAGTGAAAACAAGCTGGTTTTGACTAAAAAACACGAAAAAATTGACTTTTTGCAAAATTTCACGGAAACGTTATTTTCGTGTTTTACACACACAAACGCTATCTAATGAAGCTGTTTGAGTGTATTTAAGTATATTTCGTTATATGGCACATAATTTAACGCAGAGGTTGTTAAAGAAACCAGCAATACATAGTATAGTGCTTTATACCTTGTTTGGACATTATGTCGTTAGAGGGCGCTGTTATCGAACTAATGTTGAACTTTTTAAAAATTTGCATATCACCCGATTAAGTTCTTATTAGCGCAGTTTGATAGATAGCACTGCCCTATAAAAAGTTTCATATCGCTCGGATCATTTTCCAGCGAGTATCAGCGTATTCGTGCTGTAAGAGTGAAAACAAACTGCTTTTGACTAAAAAACACGAAAAAATTCACTGTTTGCAAAATTTCACGGAAACGTTATTTTCGTGTTTTACACACCCAAACGCTATCTAATGAAGCTATTTGAGTGTATTTAAGTATATTTCGTTATATGGCACATAATTTAACGCAGAGGTTGTTAAAGAAACCAGCAATACATAGTATAGTGCTTTATACCTTGTTTGGACATTACATCGTTAGAGTTATATTGTTATCGAACTAATGTTAAATTTTTTAAAAATTTGCATTTCATCCGATTAAGTTCTTATTAGCGCAGTTTGATAGTTAGCACTGCCCTATGCCTATATAAAAAGTTTCATATCGCTCGGATCATTTTCCAGCGAGTATCAGCGTATTCGTGCTGTAAGAGTTAAAACAAGCTGCTTTTGACTAAAAAACACGAAAAAAATGACTTTTTGCAAAATTTCACGGAAACGTTATTTTCGTGTTTTACACACCCAAACGCTATCTAATGAAGCTATTTGAGTGTATTTAGGTATATTTCGTTATATGGCACATAATTTAACGCAGAGGTTGTTAAAGAAACCATCAATACATGGTATAGTGCTTTACAACTTGTTTGAATATTATGTCGTTAGAGGGCGCTGTTATCGAACTAATGTTGAATTTTTTAAAAATTTGCATATCACCCGATTAAGTTCTTATTAGCGCAGTTTGATAGATAGCACTGCCCTATGCCTATATAAAAAGTTTCATATCGCTCGGATCATTTTCCAGCGAGTATCAGCGTATTCGTGCTGTAAGAGTGAAAACAAGCTGCTTTTGACTAAAAAACACGAAAAAATTGACTTTTTGCAAAATTTCACGGAAACGTTATTTTCGTGTTTTACACACCCAAACGCTATCTAATGAAGCTATTTGAGTGTATTTAAGTATATTTCGTTATATGGCACATAATTTAACGCAGAGGTTGTTAAAGAAACCAGCAATACATAGTATAGTGCTTTATACCTTGTTTGGACATTATGTCGTTAGAGGGCGCTGTTATCGAACTAATGTTGAATTTTTTAAAAATTTGCATATCACCCGATTAAGTTCTTATTAGCGCAGTTTGATAGATAGCACTGCCCTATGCCTATATAAAAAGTTTCATATCGCTCGGATCATTTTCCAGCGAGTATCAGCGTATTCGTGCTGTAAGAGTGAAAACAAGCTGCTTTTGACTAAAAAACACGAAAAAATTGACTTTTTGCAAAATTTCACGGAAACGTTATTTTCGTGTTTTACACACACAAACGCTATCTAATGAAGCTATTTGAGTGTATTTAAGTATATTTCGTTATATGGCACATAATTTAACGCAGAGGTTGTTAAAGAAACCAGCAATACATAGTATAGTGCTTTATACCTTGTTTGGACATTATGTCGTTAGAGGGCGCTGTTATCGAACTAATGTTGAACTTTTTAAAAATTTGCATATCACCCGATTAAGTTCTTATTAGCGCAGTTTGATAGATAGCACTGCCCTATAAAAAGTTTCATATCGCTCGGATCATTTTCCAGCGAGTATCAGCGTATTCGTGCTGTAAGAGTGAAAACAAACTGCTTTTGACTAAAAAACACGAAAAAATTGACTTTTTGCAAAATTTCACGGAAACGTTATTTTCGTGTTTTACACACACAAACGCTATCTAATGAAGCTATTTGAGTGTATTTAAGTATATTTCGTTATATGGCACATAATTTAACGCAGAGGTTGTTAAAGAAACCAGCAATACATAGTATAGTGCTTTATACCTTGTTTGGACATTATGTCGTTAGAGGGCGCTGTTATCGAACTAATGTTGAATTTTTAAAAATTTGCATATCACCCGATTAAGTTCTTATTAGCGCAGTTTGATAGATAGCACTGCCCTATGCCTATATAAAAAGTTTCATATCGCTCGGATCATTTTCCAGCGAGTATCAGCGTATTCGTGCTGTAAGAGTGAAAACAAACTGCTTTTGACTAAAAAACACGAAAAAATTCACTTTTTGCAAAATTTCACGGAAACGTTATTTTCGTGTTTTACACACACAAACGCTATCTAATGAAGCTATTTGAGTGTATTTAAGTATATTTCGTTATATGGCACATAATTTAACGCAGAGGTTGTTAAAGAAACCAGCAATACATAGTATAGTGCTTTATACCTTGTTTGGACATTATGTCGTTAGAGTTATATTGTTATCGAACTAATGTTGAATTTTTTAAAAATTTGCATATCATCCGATTAAGTTCTTATTAGCGCAGTTTGATAGATAGCACTGCCCTATGCCTATATAAAAAGTTTCATATCGCTAGGATCATTTTCCAGCGAGTATCAGCGTATTCGTGCTGTAAGAGTGAAAACAAGCTGCTTTTGACTAAAAAACACGAAAAAATTGACTTTTTGCAAAATTTCACGGAAACGTTATTTTCGTGTTTTACACACCCAAACGCTATCTAATGAAGCTATTTGAGTGTATTTAGGTATATTTCGTTATATGGCACATAATTTAACGCAGAGGTTGTTAAAGAAACCAGCAATACATAGTATAGTGCTTTATACCTTGTTTGGACATTATGTCGTTAGAGGGCGCTGTTATCGAACTAATGTTGAATTTTTTAAAAATTTGCATATCACCCGATTAACTTCTTATTAGCTCACTTTAATAGATAGCACTGCCCTATGCCTATATAAAAAGTTTCATATCGCTCGGATCATTTTCCAGCGAGTATCAGCGTATTCGTGCTGTAAGAGTGAAAACAAGCTGGTTTTGACTAAAAAACACGAAAAAATTGACTTTTTGCAAAATTTCACGGAAACGTTATTTTCGTGTTTTACACACACAAACGCTATCTAATGAAGCTATTTGAGTGTATTTAAGTATATTTCGTTATATGGCACATAATTTAACGCAGAGGTTGTTAAAGAAACCAGCAATACATAGTATAGTGCTTTATACCTTGTTTGGACATTATGTCGTTAGAGGGCGCTGTTATCGAACTAATGTTGAACTTTTTAAAAATTTGCATATCACCCGATTAAGTTCTTATTAGCGCAGTTTGATAGATAGCACTGCCCTATGCCTATATAAAAAGTTTCATATCGATCGGATCATTTTCCAGCGAGTATCAGCGTATTCGTGCTGTAAGAGTGAAAACAAGCTGCTTTTGACTAAAAAACACGAAAAAATTGACTTTTTGCAAAATTTCACGGAAACGTTATTTTCGTGTTTTACACACCCAAACGCTATCTAATGAAGCTATTTGAGTGTATTTAAGTATATTTCGTTATATGGCACATAATTTAACGCAGAGGTTGTTAAAGAAACCAGCAATACATGGTATAGTGCTTTATACCTTGTTTGGACATTATGTCGTTAGAGGGTGCTGTTATCGAACTAATGTTGAATTTTTAAAAAATATGCATATCACCGAATTAAGTTCTTATTAGCGCAGTTTGATAGCTTGCACTGCCCTATGCCTATATAAAAAGTTTCATATCGCTCGGATCATTTTCCAGCGAGTATCAGCGGATTCGTGCTGTAAGAGTGAAAACAAGCTGCTTTTGACTAAAAAACACGAAAAAATTGATTTTTGCAAAATTTCACGGAAACGTTATTTTCGTGTTTTACACACACAAACGCTATCTAATGAAGCTATTTGAGTGTATTTAAGTATATTTCGTTATATGGCACATAATTTAACGCAGAGGTTGTTAAAGAAACCAGCAATACATAGTATAGTGCTTTATACCTTGTTTGTGTTTGTTAATCCGATTAAGTTCTTATTAGCGCAGTTTGATAGATAGCACTGCCCTATGCCTATATAAAAAGTTTCATATCGCTAGGATCATTTTCCAGCGAGTATCAGCGTATTCGTGCTGTAAGAGTGAAAACAAGCTGGTTTTGACTAAAAAACACGAAAAAATTGACTTTTTGCAAAATTTCACGGAAACGTTATTTTCGTGTTTTACACACACAAACGCTATCTAATGAAGCTATTTGAGTGTATTTAAGTATATTTCGTTATATGGCACATAATTTAACGCAGAGGTTGTTAAAGAAACCAGCAATAAACAGTATAGTGCTTTATACCTTGTTTGGACATTATGTCGTTAGAGGGCGCTGTTATCGAACTAATGTTGAATTTTTTAAAAATTTGCATATCACCCGATTAAGTTCTTATTAGCCCAGTTTGATAGATAGCATTGCCCTATAAAAAGTTTCATATCGCTCGGATCATTTTCCAGCGAGTATCAGCGTATTCGTGCTGTAAGAGTGAAAACAAACTGCTTTTGACTAAAAAACACGAAAAAATTGACTTTTTGCAAAATTTCACGGAAACGTTATTTTCGTGTTTTACACACACAAACGCTATCTAATGAAGCTATTTGAGTGTATTTAAGTATATTTCGTTATATGGCACATAATTTAACGCAGAGGTTGTTAAAGAAACCAGCAATACATAGTATAGTGCTTTATACCTTGTTTGGACATTATGTCGTTAGAGGGCGCTGTTATCGAACTAATGTTGAATTTTTAAAAAATTTGCATATCACCCGATTAAGTTCTTATTAGCGCAGTTTGATAGATAGCACTGCCCTATAAAAAGTTTCATATCGCTCGGATCATTTTCCAGCGAGTATCAGCGTATTCGTGCTGTAAGAGTGAAAACAAACTGCTTTTGACTAAAAAACACGAAAAAATTCACTTTTTGCAAAATTTCACGGAAACGTTATTTTCGTGTTTTACACACCCAAACGCTATCTAATGAAGCTATTTGAGTGTATTTAAGTATATTTCGTTATATGGCACATAATTTAACGCAGAGGTTGTTAAAGAAACCAGCAATACATAGTATAGTGCTTTATACCTTGTTTGGACATTACATCGTTAGAGTTATATTGTTATCGAACTAATGTTAAATTTTTTAAAAATTTGCATTTCATCCGATTAAGTTCTTATTAGCGCAGTTTGATAGATAGCACTGCCCTATGCCTATATAAAAAGTTTCATATCGCTAGGATCATTTTCCAGCGAGTATCAGCGTATTCGTGCTGTAAGAGTGAAAACAAGCTGCTTTTGACTAAAAAACACGAAAAAATTGACTTTTTGCAAAATTTCACGGAAACGTTATTTTCGTGTTTTACACACCCAAACGCTATCTAATGAAGCTGTTTGAGTGTATTTAAGTATATTTCGTTATATGCACATAATTTAACGCAGAGGTTGTTAAAGAAACCAGCAATACATAGTATAGTGCTTTATAACTTGTTTGGATATTATGTCGTTAGAGGGCGCTGTTATCGAACTAATGTTGAATTTTTTAAAAATTTGCATATCACCCGATTAAGTTCTTATTAGCTCACTTTAATAGATAGCTTTGCCCTATGCCTATATAAAAAGTTTCATATCGCTCGGATCATTTTCCAGCGAGTATCAGCGTATTCGTGCTGTAAGAGTGAAAACAAGCTGCTTTTGACTAAAAAACACGAAAAAATTGACTTTTTGCAAAATTTCACGGAAACGTTATTTTCGTGTTTTACACACACAAACGCTATCTAATGAAGCTATTTGAGTGTATTTAAGTATATTTCGTTATATGGCACATAATTTAACGCAGAGGTTGTTAAAGAAACCAGCAATACATAGTATAGTGCTTTATACCTTGTTTGGACATTATGTCGTTAGAGGGTGCTGTTATCGAACTAATGTTGAATTTTTAAAAAATATGCATATTACCGAATTAAGTTCTTATTAGCGCAGTTTGATAGCTAGCACTGCCCTATGCCTATGTAAAAAGTTTCATATCGATCGGATCATTTTCCAGCGAGTATCAGCGTATTCGTGCTGTAAGAGAGAAAACAAGCTGCTTTTGACTAAAAAACACGAAAAAATTGACTTTTTGCAAAATTTCACGGAAACGTTATTATCCTGTTTTACACACACAAACGCTATCTAATGAAGCTATTTGAGTGTATTTAAGTATATTTCGTTATATGGCACATAATTTAACGCAGAGTTTGTTAAAGAAACCAGCAATACATAGTATAGTGCTTTATAACTTGTTTGGACATTATGTCGTTAGAGGGCGCTGTTATCGAACTAATGTTGAATTTTTTAAAAACTTGCATATCACCCGATTAAGTTCTTATTAGCACAGTTTGATAGATAGCACTGCCCTATGCCTATATAAAAAGTTTCATATCGATCGGATCATTTTCCAGCGAGTATCAGCGTATTCGTGCTGTAAGATTAAAAACAAGCTGCTTTTGACTAAAAAACACGAAAAAATGCACTTTTTACAAAATTTAACGGAAACGTTATTTTCGTCTTTTACACACACAAACGCTATCTATTGAAGCTGTTTGAGTGTATTTAAGTATATTTCGTTATATGGCACATAATTTAACGCAGAGGTTGTTAAAGAAACCAGCAATACATAGTATAGTGCTTTATACCTTGTTTGGATATTATGTCGTTAGAGGGCGCTGTTATCGAACTAATGTTGAACTTTTTAAAAATTTGCATATCACCCGATTAAGTTCTTATTAGCACAGTTTGATAGATAGCACTGCCCTATAAAAAGTTTCATATCGCTCGGATCATTTTCCAGCGAGTATCAGCGTATCCCCCCCCACCCCCCCCCCCCCCCACCCCCCCCCCCCCCCACCCCCCCCCCCCCCCACCCCCCCCCCCCCCCACCCCCCCCCCCCCCCACCCCCCCCCCCCCCCACCCCCCCCCCCCCCCACCCCCCCCCCCCCCCACCCCCCCCCCCCCCCACCCCCCCCCCCCCCCACCCCCCCCCCCCCCCACCCCCCCCCCCCCCCACCCCCCCCCCCCCCCACCCCCCCCCCCCCCCACCCCCCCCCCCCCCCACCCCCCCCCCCCCCCACCCCCCCCCCCCCCCACCCCCCCCCCCCCCCACCCCCCCCCCCCCCCACCCCCCCCCCCCCCCACCCCCCCCCCCCCCCACCCCCCCCCCCCCCCACCCCCCCCCCCCCCCACCCCCCCCCCCCCCCACCCCCCCCCCCCCCCACCCCCCCCCCCCCCCACCCCCCCCCCCCCCCACCCCCCCCCCCCCCCACCCCCCCCCCCCCCCACCCCCCCCCCCCCCCACCCCCCCCCCAATAGTATTAAAAAAGAATGATAATAATTTCCTTATCTTCACCAGTTACCACATTTCTCAACGTCCAAGAAATTTGAGGTATATTGCCAATTTTTGCAATATGCTCTCTGAATTTGAACTTCCAGTTCACCATTATACAGAAGTCCCAGCCTTATTAATCCCTTAGAATCCACTACCATGAATGCACCCTCAAATTCAGTTCGAAGTCTTATGCTTTGCAACATTAGATTGACAATCTAATCTATACTGGCAATCATTAAACAACGCAGTTTATTTAAATCAACCCGGATGTTTTAGTAATCTACATCACTATTCTCCCCAGTTTTGCATCATAACTTTCTATCTTTTATACTATTGAACATATTAACCAATTGTTGTCCTGTTTGTGAGGTAGTGGATCTTACAACTTGCTGGACAAGAAAAACCATCTTGAAGAAAAACTATGCGTACTGTGAAAAGATAGATTTTCAGCAACAGTTGTAGGTACTGTGTTCTAATGGAACTAAGCACATTTCTGTTTTTCAAATAAGGTCTAGAAGAAAAGTAATGAGAAGAATTTGTATAATTTGTGTGTTAAATTAATCACCTGATGGTAATATTCTAAATAACTCCAACCCACAAAATCTGATGGCTCCAAAACTCCTTCAATGTGGTATAACCAGATTGGAAGTCATCACTGTTATGGTCACTGATGTGTAGGATAAAATCATTTATAGACATCTTATTGATTTCTCATATACATATATCCTTTCAAATAGAAGTCTTAACTTAAAATACGTTTTCTTTGGTTGCTTTCTACAGTTTCAAAATGGGGATCTTTCATTTTGTTTTTGAGGTTGGGAAAAATAAAAAAAAATAGCACAGAGAGAGAGAATCTGGCCAACTAAAGTGGCTTTTCCAGCACTGGAATTTAGTTTTCAAATAAATATGAACAAATTGATACAACAGAATGTGCATTGTCATGATGCAGATTAAATCATTTGCAATTTCTGGACAAACTAAGAAGTACATTTTTGCAACAGTTCAGGAATTTCTGTGTACAAAATTTGATTGACCATTCCATGAAGATGGTACATATTCTAGGTGGTCCATGCCATGACTTGAAAAAGATAATAATCATGGTTTTGTTTTTATGATTCTTCAGTCTTGGAGAATTTTTCTTGAGTTTGACATTTCATTTCAGGGGTTATACTCAAAAATCCAATTCTCATACACAAATATAACATTATCTAAATCACTGAGTTCAGTTCGAGTCAGGGCACCATTACTACAAATATACACTACAGTAACCTTTTTTGATCATCTCTGTAATTTTTTGAACCATCTCTGCATCTTTTGCACAGATCTTTTACATTTCCCTTCATTCAAAATCTTGTGAATGATGAACCTGTTAAAATAATATTCTTCTGAGCTTATTTGTAGCAATAAACATCAATATTTGCAGGTGCACTTACAAACATTGCAGCTTGTTTTGATAAGCCACCCTGTGCATTGCTAAGCTTCCATGATCCCCTTCTTCCAAAAACAGGCTGTGACATTTAAACACTTGAGCATGTGATAAAGAATCACTACGGGCTAGTGAATTTTATCAAATATTTATATAGTGTTTTCATTTACTTTAATACAAAACTTATCATACAACAGTTCAAATAGTTTGTTCTTGCTTTTTCATGATGCACACACTAGAAATAAACAGTAGAGTAAACATCCAGCAAATTATTGTTTTTATAGAAAAAATAAAACACAATAACACGATGGATGATAAAAACTAGTATTTCAGGTAAAAAACTGGAGGTGAAGAAATTATCAACTATATTCATATCTATTATGACCAGGAATGGATATGCAATCAAAAATACACTTTTTATACAATATCACACTACATGACCTTATGAAAGGATTATATAAGTTAGTTTACTTTAATTAAGCCACATAATTTATAAATATATATTTCTTTCAAAAATGTCTTGTCTAATAATTTACTAATCAGATAAAAAATAAGATAATGAGAACTATAGCAGTTACTCACCTTACTAAAAGACCAATTCAACAAGGGGTCGACCCAATGTTGAACTCATGAGAGGGGTGTTATTTGTTTTATTTCAGTGTGCAGATATTTTCCTTTTACATCTCCATCAAAATCCTTTCATATGAACAACTTGGTTCATTAATTTCCATGGCACAAAATCCATTTTTTGTAATTAAAGCTTCAATAGCTGCTGTTACGTCATTAAATCAAATTCACCTCTTCCATGGGTTTTTCTTCCTACTGCTTCTTGTTTATCCTAAAAAGTAATACTGATTTAATGCAATGGTTTATGAACATGGTAGAGGAGAGTATAAAGAAATAAGCAAAAACAAATGTATTCTGTTAAAAATAAAAGAAATTAGATAATATAAAAAATAATATAAAACTCAAAATAGATCACAACATGGTTTGAATACTTTATAAACAAAAGCATATCACATTAACACTACCACTAAACCAGAAATCTTGTTCTCTTATCTTTTCCTTTTGGTCAGATTAATATAGTATGGTAAACTGCTTTAGCTAGGATGCAATAACTACTTCAGATATGTAAACAATAAAAAAATCATCGACTCACTGGTGATCAATCCAGAAAGTGATTACAAGAAATGTATTAAAAAATATATATATATAGCAGGAGATGAACAAACTTTTTCTGGCAAAAAAGCTATTCTGGTGAAAATCAGTACTCCACAGAATATTTCAAGGCATATCAGAAAAGGCAGCAAAAATAGAAAATAAAATAATGCAATATTACTGATTTTCGTTAAATATAAACTTAATATTTTGTCCATTGAGTGTATATTTAAATAAAATCATATTACATTATTTTATATTTTATTATTGTTTCCTTTTCTGATATGCCTTGAAATATGCCTAGAGATAAGTGTGATAGGAAATTAATACTGGCTTTCCCTGTGAAGAGTGATATTATTATTATTATTATTATTATTATTATTATTATTATTATTATTATTATTATTATTATTATTATTATTATTGTTATTATTATTATTATTATTATTATTATGCAGGCCTCCATGTAGTCAAAAGACTCATCATGGGAGGTCCTTCCTAAGAACATAAACTATGTCAAGACCACTCTATCAAAGAATGCATTCAACCACCCTCCATGCAAAGAAACCACTCCTCACCATCTTGCTCACAGATTCCTTTTGTAACGTCGATGGATGGCCTCTTGTTATTACTCCTTCCTGCTGTTCAACCAAGTGAAAGAACTCCCCAGTCAACCGTGTAACCACCTTCTTCTATCTTCAAAACTCTGCAGTCCACATTCCATCAGCTGATTCTCATAACTATCCTTGTAGAGTCCATCTCCCTGAGACCATCTTTGTCATCCGTGTTTGTATCTTTTCCACAGTTACTTTATCCCCTTCAAATCCTGGGGACCAAATCTGAGAACAATAATCCAAGTGTGGTCTGATCAGAGACTTATACAATGGAATGATAACCCTTTTATCTCTGCAGGTCAGTGTCTTTCTCATAATTGCAGCAATCCTCTGTGTTACCTTCACTACCTTTGCAATATGTCCCCTAAACTTCAGATTTCTATCAATCATCAACCCTAGATATCTTGTCTCCCCAACTTCTTCCAATATAACTCCTCCCATAGAGTATGCAGCATCCCATTGATGTTTCCCAAACCTCAAGACCTTACATGCTGCTGCATTAAACTAACCCCATTAATTTGCCCATCTATCTAGCTTATTCAAATCCTCTTGCAGGGCTACCACATCTGCACTATTAGTAATAATCCTTCCCAGCTTCGCATCATCTGCAAACAACTGAATATCCCCTTGCAATCCACTGGCAATGTCATTGATATAAAGGTTAAACAATGTAGGTACTAATACTGTGCCCTGTGGGACCCCACTTGTAACCTTCTGTCTCATTGAAACTTCTCCACCATACACAACTCTCTGATACCTATCAGACAGCCAAACCTGAATCCAGTTGAAACAATATGACATCCAGACCCATGTGTTGTAACTTAAATATCAGCTTATCATGCGGCACCCTGTCAAATGCCTTTGCTAAGTCTAAGAAAATTGCAGTATATGCCTTTCCTTCATGTACTGTTCTTGTAACTTTATTATAAAAGGCTAGCATATTGCTAAAAGAAGAGCTCCCTTTCACAAATCTGTGTTGATTCTCACAGATAACATTACCTTCATCTGCCCAGTGCTGTATATGATCCCTCACTACTTTCTCCAAGATCTTAACAACTACTGATGACACACAGACTGGTCTCTAATTAGACACAGTCTGTTACCACCCTTATGCAATGGCACTATCTTACCTTCCTTCCATTCCCTGGGGACCTTTGCCAAAGCCAGACTTTCATTGAAAAGCCAGGTTAAAGGCACTGTCAGTTCCCTAGCAAATTATCTCAAAACTCGTGGTGAAATTCCATCCAGTCCAAAAGCTTTATTGACATCCAGAGTTCTCAGTATCTGAAACATACTCTCCTCCTGTACCATTAAACCTTGAACCTGCCCTATCCCTTTAGCATTAAACCTGATTCTCCACAGAATGAAATACTCCACTTAAATGGTCATTGAACAATTCCACTAGGTCCTCTGCATCAGACTCTGCATCCCATTTTTATCCCACAATATCATTCTTCCACAGGCATTTCTCCTCCTACTGGCCACATATATAAAAAATTCCCTAGGATTTTCTTTGGATTTGAGGGCCAATCTCCTCTCATATTCCAGTTTTGATTTCCTTATCACACTAGACACTCTTCTGGCCTATGTCTTATATTCTTCTCGCATTCTCTCTTCACCTGTCTCCTTATATCTCTTCCATAGCCTCTTTTTCACTTGCAATTCCTGGTTAATATTGTTTGTTATCCACTTTACTCCAAATTGTGTCCTCTTCTTCACTCGTGGTATACAATTTACCATTGCTGCTAACAAATAGTATTTCACAATTTCCCATGCACTAACGATATCCCGGCCTTCCAATTCCTCCCTCCATGAAACTTCCCGAAGTTGACATCTATGACTATTATAATCACCTGCATTATAATTCCACATAAGTTCCTGTCTCTTTGATACTCCTGCATGTCTATTTATTTTCCAAGTCAAAACTATATGGTCACCTCTCCAACTGGTGGGAGAGATGTCATCTCTGTTATTATCAACTCTTCTGATGCTATAACCAAATCTAAAACTCTTGAACCTCTTGTTCCCTCTGTTACATGTTGCCTAAGGCATTTGCCCCTCAAGAATTGTAGAAATTCCATTCCCTATTGCTACATGCATTTTCCTCTCTCCAATTTATACTAGTGTAGATAAAATCTCCCATAACAATCATTCTTCTTGCACTTTCCAAACTTAGCTGTCTAAACATCTCCTGGGCTCCATCGTCTGGGCTCCTGGGTCTGTAGCAACACCCCACTAAATATTCTGTCTAAGAGAATATTTAAAACAAATCTTCTCTCACCAACCCTCTTCCTTCTATACATTAATGACCTAGTCTAGTTGACCTCTTATACAATACACAGTTTTGCAGATGATAGCACAATTCTGAAGAACCACCATGACCAGGAATCTTAACTTATATCTCCTTGCTATATACCATTTTGGAAAGTACAATGTTGTAAAGTTCAATGTTATCAAAATTCAGTTCTCTGTGATTTATCACAAGAAAGAGCTTGCATCTCTTCCTTTACCTTCAGAAATACTGATATCCAAAGGAGATCAGCTATCTCTTCTTGGACTCTCTTGCAAATCTTAATTTTTTTGTCACAACCATATTTAAATTACAGCTTCTGCAGCTGGCAAAAAACTGATATATTTTTTGTGCAAGACACCATGGAATATTGCTCCCATATTAGAAGTGGATCACTAAAATCTTATCTAAGATAGCTTGATTCTATCCAGAAGGAGGCAATCCAGCTAATTAATGATCTTCACTCATTAGCACACTTCAGAGTACAATTTCTGCTTGGCCTCTCCAACAGACCCTTTCAGGGATGATGCTTCACTGAGTGGCCATTATTATTCATTCACTTTTCTCCAAAACTATTAAAACAAGAGATGCTGCTAACATTTTACAGTCCATCTCAAAACTCACTGAACCAACTTCACTGCCTTCTCTTTTATTCAATCTACTTCGGTCCAGTGGAAAAATATCACCCACTCTTCTTTCCCTAAAGATTACAACTATCAGGTATTCAAGCAGTGTGTGAAGACTCCTCTTTTCTTCTATTCAGCTTGCCCACACTTAGCAAGCTGAATAGAAGAAAAATAGAAGACAAAAACTTAATAAAGTTATTGCCAAAGATGTAAGTAAATCAAGATGTAGAAGTCAGAATTTTAAGACAAATTAATCGATGACCACAATTGGACCAAATAAAATTGAAGTATCTGAAACAGCTATATATATTTAGAAATTAAATGAAAGATCAAGAAATGGAGAGGGAAATGAAAAGTGTATATCTTTAGAAAGAAAGATATCAGCTACCAAAAGAGATGGATAAATATGGACCAGAGAGCTAGAGAAAGAGTGAGAGGAATACCAACTGCAGAATGGAAAGAGGTAGTGAAGCTGAAAATGCAAATGCATAATACTTGAAGAAAATAATTAATTTCATGTTAACAATTAGGTGATTTTTCAGTTTGTATAATGAGTAGAAGCAGCAAGGAAAAGGGGCCATCATTAGAAGTGAGTACTGAGGTAAAAGATATGAACTAAGTTTTTGGCATGAAGTGTGATAGGATCATGAATGCACTTCCTGAGGAGGTGGAAAATGTGTAGAGTGTCAATGAGTTTAAGGACTGATATAATAGGCTTTTTTCGACCTATCACACTTCATTTTCGACATGAAGTGTGATAGGATCATGAATGCACTTCCTGAGGAGGTGGAAAATGTGCAGAGTGTCAAGGAGTTTAAGGACTGATATAATAGGCTTTTTTCGACCTGCCATGATGAGTCTTGTGAGTCCATGATTTTGGAAAATAATAATAATTTCATTGCACAAGGGGTGCAAAGACTAATGTATCCAACTATTCATCTGTCAGTATCTATGGACTAATGATGATTTTAGAAGAGTTACTTGGGCTCACATGACAATATCGGTTGACAAAAATTATATACTTTGCAATAAACATCATGTGTTTATGAAGGGTAGATCCTATTTGAGCAAGTTGTTCCTATAATATAATGGTATCACTGAATTAGATGAGGGACACAGACACACTATCAGACATGGATTTTCCTACGGCAAAATACAGCTTGTAAGGCTGTTCAATAAGTTGCAGAATATGGAACTGGATTATAAAATTACAGCATATGTGGATGTGATTCTTCAAGATTTATTGTAACTAGGTGTGCAAGTGAAAGTTGTTAGTCCAGCGTTATTCAATCTATACATTAATGACAATGGTACTGTTTCACATGAAACATAGCCATTTTCTAATTATTCATAGATAAGCAGAGTAATTAAGAATGTGGCTGATAAGCAGCACTTGTAGAATGATCTCAACAAACTAGTATTGTGGATGTGTGAAAATGGTTGTGATTTCAATGTTAGTAATTATAAAGTCATATTTATTTGCATCAGATATTCAATGTAATATTATAGTGGAAATTTGGTATTGGAACTGTTCATCTGGGGATGTTGAAATTTTACTATACACAAAGTTAGGGTTCAACAACTATATATCAAAATCTGCAACTAAAACTCAGGGATTAAGTGCAATCCAGAAACAATCCTTGGCATGTGAAGATGAAGTCAATTTACCCCTTTACAAGATCTTACCAGTGCAGACTTGGACTGGTCTGCACTGGTAAGGTCTACAATTTCATGTAGTTATTCCAATACAGTGGAGAGAATGCAGAGGAGAGTGGTAAAATTATATAAATGTATTGGAATATTGATAATGAAGACAGCTTGGTATTTTATAAATTGGAAGCAAGAGAAAGGGTGGAGTAACAAAATGGTGGGATTGCCCTTATAAATTTCTGAATGGGTCATACAAGAGGGTATCCTTTAGTGGATAATGATTGTCATAAAGACGAGTTTGATGTCAGAGCTAGACTTTTCTCAGAGTGGGATAGGATTTTAATTTAAATTGGCATTATAGTTGATTGAGGTATTAATATCTCCCTAGTCCCTAAATGCTCTATTAATAGGGTCTTTTATTATTAATGCAACTATCTTAAAACACTCCACTTATAAATTTATTAAAACCACTGTGCAGCCTATATGAGATAGAGCATAAAGTGGTGATAGTATAATAAAAAAAATTAATTATTGGAATTAGGCAAGGATGTCCCATTCTTCATGTATTACCTGCAATAATCAAAGAATGGTAATTCACTGACAGAAGTAATTCACTATTCTAAGAATCTAGAAAATGTTTAATTAGACACATTACTCTCTGAAGATGACCAGGTGATATTTGGAACAAATGAGAACAATCTAAAAAAATCTGTATATTAAGTGAATGAAATAACAAATCAGTATAATGTGTCAAACTATTAAGAAAAAAGAGTTTTTGTCCATTTGAACTGAAATCAACTTCAAATAAAATCAAATGAGTGAACAATTTTAATGATTTCGGTATTAAATTTAGTTACAATGAAGGTTTATACATTTCTGACAAAATTGGCAAATACCCTAAGGAAATAGTGTGATAAAGCATTTATTTCAGCAATAGTCATCTAAGCCACATAAGAATATATTTTAGCAAAATCACCATTATTATTTAGTAATGAAACAGGGACAATAGTCAAAGAAATGATATATATAAGAACATATTATACAACACTAGATGAGAAATCAAAGTATACTGAAAGAATGGAACCACACAACAATAATATACCCAATAGAAAATAGAAGTAAATGGAAAGTTCATATAGAATGAAACAGTGCTGTCCAATGTCCAAAATTTAATGCTGTCCAATGCCATGTTCAAAGATTGATTTTAAATGAAGAGTATACGACCTGACTGCCTTGTTTTAGATTTTTTAAATTTCAGAATTGTCGCATATATAGTATATGTATTAAGAATACTGTCCTCTATACTAACACTGACACAGTAAAATTATGTGTCAGTTTGTTCAGGACTTTTTTGCAATAATAGAATGGAAGTTGATTATAACAGCATCTTAGTTGTGAGTCAGGTGTAACAACATTTAAACGAAGAATATACATGATATGCAAATACCTTCATCATCATTATTATTATTATTAATGACACCCCGAAGGAGGGCTATATTTAATTGTGACAGGGTACACAGCTCCCTATCTCTCTTACTTAATCCTCCAGTTACAACACACACAATTGCAACTGCTTTCCACTACCAGCACCAAAATATTTTTGTCTGAAAATTGCGTGTTCTCAAAGCTCAAAGCATGTCAGATAAAATTCCTTGGTTTCCAGGAAAAATAATGTGTATGACACAGGGTAACAAACTTTCACTTAAAAAAGTCCATATGAAGATCGCTAATGTTATGAAATGAAATGACATCAGACCTTTCTGAATTAAATTGTTCTTTCAATTGTGCTACAGAGGCACTTCAAGTATGATGTTAGTAAGAACTTGATTAAAGTAAATTGTTTTAATAATTATAAGGCAAGATTTAAATTCTGCCGAAGCTGACCTATACAACAAAAATTCACTACAATTTCATATATATTAATACATTTTAATATATTCATTAATGATTTAAGATATACCTTTCCTATGAACACCAAAATATAAAATAATAAGAAACCTGAAGAACCATAGTAATAATTTTAACACTAAAATTCACTCAATTGCTATTCAACATAACTATTTCTCTGATCCTTACAACTTTTCAAGTGATAGACATTATATCTAGGAATTATATACTAAGATCCGAAATAATTTTGCAGATATGTTAAAGTGTGATTAAAGGGTCCCAGATGAATTATTTTAGTGTGACCTAAAATTAGTAGCAAGTATTTCAATATCTGATTTACAGTAATAATGATAAAACTTTTGTCAATCTGTTCAGAAATTCAATAATTGATGATATAAGCTGACGTATCTCATTTGTACACAAATGTATCCAGTTAATCTCTTTCCTAATCTCCATATCATCATCAACAAATTCCTGTTATGTACCCTCAAGGAGTGTAGAGGATATGATTATAATATTACATGAACTTACATCATTTCTGACTTCTTATGAACAATTTTCCTCAAAATCAATTTGTTATCTGTCAAGATACCAGCATTATCAAATGGAAAAAAACAATATACAGATAAAATAACTAATGAAGAAGTCATAGAAAGAATAGTAGAAGAAAGAACTCTGTGAAGGGGATAAAACATAGAGAGGAAAACTAGATCAGACATATTCTGAGAGGAAATGGAATCATCAGAGATGCCATCAAAGGAAAAATAGATGGGAAAAGAAATGTAAATAGATAACAATACTCTCCATGAAATAATAAGCTAGCATAACCTAACTTAAACTGGCCAGATTGATATTAAATGAAATTAGCCTGCAGCTGCTGGATCAACACACATTACACTCAGTGAAAATCCAACAAGCTGCACTATAGAACTTATCTGTAGTGTACAGCTTGTTGGATTTTCATTTTTTACAAAGAATTAATTTATGCATACACATCGCTTTCTAGAGCTTCGATAGTTAAAGAACATACTAAACAGATAAAATGCAAACTAAAGGCTATAAAGTCTGTAACTAAAAAGAATCAACAATTCTCTTTGCCTTTTTCCCATGAGGAAATATCCTTTGCACGTCTAAATATCAAAATGGGGAAGACTCCTGGATTTGACAATGTTCATAATGAATTCCTGATGCACTGTGGACCTTATGCAAGATCATGGCTGGCTATGTTCTTTAATGATATAATTGAAAGTGGCTGCATTCCTAAAGATTTTAAAAAGACAAAAATCATTGTTGTGTTAAAACCAGGGAAGCAAGCAGGCAGATCTGAAGGCTATTGCCCCGTAGCCATTTTAAGTGCAGCTTACAAATTGTTGGAGAGAGACTAACATTGAGGAGGATCAGTGATAAAATTTTGGAACATGTTCCAATAGAACAAGCAGGGCTCAGAAGAGATCGCAGCTGAACAAATCAAGTTCTCGGCTTAACAAACTACATTGATGCAGGATTTCAAAGATGCCTTAAGACTACTGCAGTCTTTATTGACTTAACAGCAGCTTATGATAATGTTTGGAGGGAGGGACATATATATATAAATTTCGTAAGGTCATTCCATGTACAATATTGGGTCATCTCCTAAACAACTTACAGTGTGATCAATGTTTCAGGGAAGTCACTGGAGGAAGCATCAGTAAACAGAGAGTGCTTAAGAATGGATTACCTCAGGACTCAGTGATTGCACCACTACGTTTTAGCATTTACATCAGAGATATTCCTGAAACAGCCAGTAGGAAGTTTGCTTATGCAGATAATCTAGCTTTGGAGATCAGCGACAAGTCTATGAAAACAACTGAAGAAATATTGACAAATGATCTGGCGGCCTTATGGCAGTTCTATGAAAAATGGATATTAACACCAAATATTCTTGCTTTCACATGAACAATAGTCTTGAAAATCAAAAACAGAAATATATGCTGATTGAACATTAATTTCATTTAATCCAACACCTAAATATCTGGGAATAACTCTGGATAGAACTGTGACATATAAACAGCATATGATTAATATCATTACTAAAGTTTGCACCAGAAATAACATATTTCAGATGCTTTGTCGTATTATATGGGGTTCAATTGCCAGAACTCTGCAGTGGATTACAATGGGTCTACTTTACAGTGCAGCAGGGTATGGTGCTCCTATCTGGCTCAATAGTTACCATGTCAATAAACTTGATACTCAACTTAACTCTACTCAACTAAGATACTGAACTTAACTCTACACCTTATGAAACCTGTTTAATAACAGGATTCGTGAGGTATACACCCTTACAATGGCTTCCCACTTTGAGCGATATTTCTCCTCTGGAACTGCAACAACAGGAAGCTTGCTAAAAAGAATTTCAAATAACCAAAATTCATGATTTATTCCAGATGCCTTATCCAATGCCTTATTCCAGATGCCTTATTGCAGATGCCTTATCCAATAGGCTAAAATCCAAAAGATCTTCCATAAAAACCACCCGTAATCTTCTTAGCTAGAATGTCAGTATGGTGAGTTGGTGGGATGTACTGTGGTTCCAAGCAGCATCACCTAATATTTGCAATCACATAAACAACTTCCAAAAAATAAAACATGGATCAAACAGCTTGAGGTTGATTATGATTCTCATTCAGGTGGATTAATTATATATGCTAAAAATATTTATAAATTTCAAAGGCTGGAATTAAAATTGCAAAGTGCTGAAACTGTAATGATTTACGATATAGCAATGAATATACTATATAATTCCTATATACTGTGCATGCAATGGCCCAGTAGATATCTTTATAAGAGAGCTAAAAATGTCTTGAAAACCTTAAAATATGACAATATCATACTAGTGGGAATATAAATTTGGACCTTCATAAGAGTAATAGTAAAACTGAAGAATATAAAAATATATAATCTACTCATGGATTTCTAGCTTACATCGATGGCAATATGAGATAAGTGTACAACTCGACTAGTTGCATTGATCACATATTCATGAGAAACAGAATCGCCTATGAGGCCACTGCAATCTATATTAGTAATATAACAGATCACCATTCAATACTTTTAAAACTATCTATACCTGATAGTGTAAACATGAGTTGCACAGGTAGTCAGAATAAATTTGAAATTGGCACCAATTATAAAAAATTTGAAAGATACATAAAATATTATCAACTGCCACAAACTGACTTATTAAACAAATGTTTCAGTATATGATGAATTTATAAAAATGATTAAATATACAGACACTCAATTGCAATATCTTAAAACAATTACTACAAAAAAGATGTTCACACACTGATAACAGATGAACTAAAAAATATGATAAAGCAAAATAGAAGCTCCACTATAAGCATAAAAAATCCATACAATTTAAATTTTGAATATGAGTAAAAATTTCATTAAACATCTAATGGGAAAAATAAAATAGGCAAAAGAACATTCTCTGTTATCGAAATTTCTTTCTAGTTGTAATGATAAAGGTAAAGAATCGAGGTTGATCAACATGATACTAGGTAACACAAAAACAGAAAACGTGAGAATTTCCAGAGGGCAATGACATCACTGATATACTTATCAAAATAAACAACCACTTTACCAACTATGGCAGTTGTGTTTTCGACCCTGCTGAAAGAGCAAAGTATGTCAGTCACCTTCCTTAAATTAAGAATTCTATATATCTACATGCAGTAAACGAAGATTAAATGAAGAGTGTAGTAATAAAAAAGATTAAAAAAAGAATAAAGTGGGATGTGACAACATAAATGTTAAAAGTTAAACATTATCATTCATCATAAATTACAATTCTTTACAAATATCATTAATAAATCCTTTGAACATGGTAAATTTATAGGATACATAAAGACTGCTTTAGTTGTACCATCATTTAAAGGAGGAAATAGAAATGAATCAGAAATTACAGACCAATATCAATACTATACACAATCTCGAAGGTTATTGAAATTTTGCTAAAAAACACTTAAATATCTATTTAAATAAAATATGCTTTTATGCTACTAATCAATATGGGTTCAGATCCAGAAACAATACTGAAAACGTGCTACTCGAGATTCATAAAAAGATCTATATTGGAATAAATGAAGGAATGCACATGGCAGCAGTTTTTCTTGATATATCTAAAGTGTTCGATTATGATTTATTGCTATTAAAATTGTCCAAATATAGCATTAAGGAATTACTAATGACTGGTTCTGATCCAATCTGAATAATATAAAACAATATACCAGCTATGATATATTTAAAAGCACAACAAACATAATAAAATACAGTCCCACAAGGGTCGGTACTAGGACCCATCCTATTCATAATATATGTTAATGATCTATGTAAATACAAACATTTTGGCAAAATAATATCCTTCTCTGATGATACAGCTTTAGTATACACTGAAACAACTCTTGAAAATCTAAAAAATCAGATTAACAGCGATATGTTAAAATTAAATATGGTTTAGCAACAACGGATTTAACATTAATACCAATAAAACGAGATATATGTACTTTACATTAACAGAAAAATTAGATCACTATATAACTATAAAATGGCATGAAAGGAAATGTAGTGATACTCTAAATTGTAAATGTAGCTTAATCAAAAAACAAAAAGCATTTGGACCTCCATATCGATAGCAATTTCAAGTGTAACTCTCACACCACTTTCTTAGTAAATAAATTTAGGTTCATTATTAATGGTATATATTTTGTTAAAAAATTTGTAAATGCAGCATTCTTAAGATGTTTATACTATTCCTGGGTAAATTCTTCACTGCAATATAGCATTATCTGTTGGGGAGGAGACTATTATAACAATCTGCTTCCATTAATAAGAATACAAAACAGAATAATTAGAGCCATAACTACTACCGATTTTGCACATTCAACGAATGATCTGTATATCATTTATAATATTCTACTATTTCAGAAATATATCTCTATAGTTGTTAAATGTAAAAAGAAACACTGAAAGTTTCTTGGTATATATAATGTAGACTATGGATTGTGCTGTAGTTGAAACACACTGGAAGTACCTAAGTCTAACAAAGAAATTTTTCATAAATATTTTGAGTACATTGCAACGAGCAGCTATAATAAACTTCTGAAAGTAAATCTATAACCTCAGAATATGTAAATCAGAAAAAGATTGAGAAACTACCTTATGGGATTACAGAATATTGGCAATTCTTTTAAATGTATAGTATAAAAGATCATATATCAAAAAAATCAACTAACGGCTTTTTATTCCCGTATACGGGAGTAGGCGAGGCCATTTAGCCCTATCTAACTTTTGGAGACTGAGTGGGCAGTTCAATCTCCACTGGTACCTAATCAGAGACAGATGGCCCAAGGCTATCACTAATTAAGCGGTATGCAGTGAAGAGAGACGGCTCAAATGTGCCGCCATCTCGTGGTCCCTAACCCTAACACAATATTTAATGTCTGAAATAATGTGGGTTCTACAGTCGAATTTCTTGAGTTTACAGGACGAAAAACCCGAGTTTCTGGGAGGAAAAGCCTGCTTGCCCGTGCCAGAGATCGACTAACTCGGGAACCGGTCGAAAAAAAGGCTTAGAAATATTTCCTCTAGTCACCGACTAGACTTGAAACCAAACCTTCCTTCGTGCGGCCAAGTGCAGTGGTATGCAAATGCCACATCCACTGAACTACACAGGCTCAGATATCATATATCATAACCAATTAAAGTATTGATTTACAAATTGGTTCATTCAATAAAGGATTAAAATATCAACATGCACATTATTATACCTGGTAAGGAAGCCATCTTAGATAAAGTTCCGTGACTCTCATTGTCTCTTTTAACCACTTACTTTTCTAGTAAGCATATAGCTACACATATTTGCATTAACTAACTTACATTACTCTAAACCAATTACTTATCATAACTTTGAAACCATTTGAAATATATTATATTCTACTTGCATGTAGGAGAAAACTTTTTATTAACATTAATAAAATAATAGCCATAATAAGTGTTAGTACAACAGAATAAAATACTACTACTTGAATTTTATTTTGTAGCATTGTACTGTGCATTGAATTGTACTATGAAATATTCTCATAATTATACAAATTGAATAGTAAAATATGTATAATTTTTATACGTGATGTGAATAATAAATATTAAACATTAAAACATTAAAAAAACATCTGGATTTGACCTACCCAGGAATATGTGGATGACAGCTAACAGGATTCATACAGGCCATGGTGAATGTGGAGACTTACTTTCAAAATGGCGTAAGATAACAAATCCCTTTACAAACCATTTACAAACCATTTACCATATAATACAGGAATGCAAGCTGACAGCATAACCAGGTGACTTTTAGGATATCTTTGACCTATTCCCAGAGGAAATCAACTGGATCAAAAACCTAAATGTTAAATATGACTAATCTTCTGTCTGATGCTTGTCATAAATTTCATATTTGTATTTGCCTGAATGTAGACTTTTTTAATCATATATATGTATCTTATCTTATCTATACTCATGTGTGTTATATATTATTGCCTTTTAATAATGTGTACAAGCCATATGACAAATAAAAAAATTAAAATGCATACATTTTGTAATAAAAACAAATTTTTGTCTATTATTACATTACTTAATTTTTTAAATTAAGTAATGTGTGCAACGTGTGCATGTGTGTTTAGTGGGGTGGTCTGTATGTATTGAATAAGGACTCGAGGACCAACAGGGCCATAAGAGGCAATCATCTTGATTGAAAGGGAAGTGGTACTCCCATGTATTCCTATCCTCTCCCCCTCTTCTACTTTGAGGAAGATCCACTTACTTTAATCTTTCCTATAAGGCCTTATCAGCCAACTTTTCTTATTTTATGACCCTTATGCTATTAGAGTACTTGAGGGCCATGGGGTCTGACCTTACAACTATGCCCTCTCTATAAACCTTACTATAATTCTTCTATAATCTACTCCTTGCCCCTTCAATAAACCCTATTCCTCCTATGGGTTTAAATTTGGAAGAAAGCTAGTTTAGAAGCCTTAAGGTAACAGCCCTGTCACTGAACTATTCCATCATCAGACTAGTCTCCTGACAAAATTTATAATACACATAGGAAACTGGAATTGTAGAGGAATAGCATATAAAGAAATGGAATTAGACCAACTGTTAAATGAAAGAAATTTAAACTAGCAGTAATCACTGAAACAAAAAAGAAATTAAAAGGAACTATGAGAACAAAAAATTTTAATGTGATATATAGTGAAGATGATAGAGACCAAAGGGCACAAGCAGGAGTCATGATTTGGATTCATAACTCCCTTTCAAAACAGTTAAAACATTATAAATTATGGAATGAATAATAGAAGCTAGAATAAAAATAGATAGAGGCTATTTAACAATAATTGGTTTATATGTCCCAGAAGAAGGAAGAGAACAGGATAATAGTGATTTTTATAATCAGCTACAAAACATATATAATAAAATAAATTAAAATGATTATGTAATTTTAGCAGGAGAGTTAAATGCAAGAATTGGAAATACGAAAATTAATAATAATATAGGAATACATGGAGAGCGTACTCTAAACAGGAATCATAAAAAATGTATTGCATTTGTAGTTTATAATAACCTAAAAATAATAAATTCCTGCTATAAACAATATAGACATACATAAATATACTTCGGCAGCAAGACAATGGAAATCAATATTTGAGTTATCATTGAGGGTTATAATGTTAGAGTTATATCCTGTCTATATAAATACAGAGGATATGATATAAGCAGTGACCACTTCTTTGTTAAAATAAAATTAAGTTTACCAACTAAATGTCTACAAGCAACAAGAACAGAAAGCAAATTTGAAAAATTTCTTTATAAAACTATACTATTAAATGACACAAATGTAGAATGGCTATATGAACAAAAAATTAACCAATATCTAGATAAAATAAAACAAAATGAAGAAATAAAATGGCTAAATATAAAGTGATACTAAATGCAGCAGCAAATGAAAGCCTAGGAAAGAACAAAAGATTCAATAAAAGGAAAAAACTGAAGATCTCTGAATACAATCAAAGAAATAATCAAAAAGAAAAAAGAAGCCTAACAAATGGTTAAGCAGTAAAAGATTAGAAGATGAAATCTACCCTATATAATGAAATATATAATGATAAGGCTTTTGGTGTATCGTTTTTATGTCACGCTTTTTTCATGTTATTTGAAACTCAGGGAAGAACTGGCCTACCAGTCCAGAATTCGAGGGTTGGGTGCCGTAGGTGCTGGGGGGAAAGAATCCACATTTGAGTCTCAAAATTCAAGCCATCAGAATTCAAGAAGTACTGGCCTATCAGTCCAGAACTCTGGGGGTTAGGTGCCATAGGTGCCGGGGAAGGGGGGGAACCCCCTTTGGAGTCTTCAAAATTCAATTCATTAGAATTCGTGGAGAACCACCTATCGGTCTGGAACTCAAGAGGTTAGGTGCCATACGCACCCAGGGACCCCTTTCGAGTCATCAGAATTCAAGGAGAACTGGCCTACCAGTGTGTGGAACATGGGGTGGTTAAGCACCACAGGCATTTCCCCCTAGTAGAATATAAAATAATAAGTGGCATAGCTAAAAGAAAAGTGAGAAGACAATCATGGAACAAATTTGTTTCTAATGTAGAACATGATTTATAAAAAATAAGACGTGTATATAAGATTGTGAAACACTTAAATGCAGATACCAAAGAAAAGAAAATTAAACACCAAATTAAAATTAGAAGAATTTCTAAATTACTACACAGAATTGTGGGCAGACAAATATTTGAAAAAAGACAACTGGCAAATAATTAACCAAAATGAAAAGAAAATAACTAAAGAATAATAACAAATCAGCCTGAAAGAAACAAGAAATGGAAATCACCTGGAGAAAAGCTAGGTTTAGAACCATATAAATACCTAGGAACAAGATTCAAAGGAAGACTTTTATTATTTTTAAATAAAATTTATTTAACTGGTATCCCCCAATTGAATGGAAAAAGCAATTGTGATTCCTCTTTAAAAAAGGTAACAGAAATGACCCTACAAACCATAGAGGTATCAGTATACCAAATTCTTGTTACAAAATATATAGCAGAATCTTAAATAGCAAACTAATCAAATATTCCAAAAACACTCTTTTAGAAATACAGAATGGACTTAGAAAATGATGATCCTTTTGCTTAAAATTAATAATAGAGAAACAAAGAGATTGCAATTTAGAAACACATATTGCATTTATTGACTTGGAAAAAGCATTTGACAAAGTTAACGGAAATATTATTTAACATATTAAAAGAAAGACAAAAGCCAAATAATATGCTAAAAGCTATCACAAGTATATATAAAAATAATCAAATAAAAATAAGATTAAATCATGAGCTATCATATAAGAGAGAGATAAACCAAGGGCTCTGACAGGAATGTTTACTCTCTGCAACTCTTTTTAATATTTACTTAAATGAAGTAATAATAAAATGGAATAAAAATTTACATCAAGGAATTAAACCTTCTCCTAGAGTTAAAGTGTTTACTCTCCTTTTTCCCGATGACAAAATAATAATTACAAATTCTGGAGATAAATTACAGAAAGCAATTGTAGATCTAAATAAGATAGCCAAAGATTATGGTATGATATTATCAACAGAAAAATCTATGTCCTTTAAATGGCAGGATCCAGCAAGAACTAAAATAGCAATAGATAGCAAGATCTTAGAACAGGATACTTCATTTAACTACCTAGGATGTACAATCGCATATGAAAATGGAAAAGATATAAACGTAAAAATTGCAAAATATTTAAAAATCACAAGTGTAATTAACTCTTTATTTAAACCAAAACTAGTTCAAAAATAAACCAGACTAAAAGTATACCATACGTCAGCCGTACCTCTCTTAATGTATGGAAGCAAAATCTGCACAATAAAACAAAAAGACAAACAAAGATTATTAACAGCAGAAAGGAAGTTTATGAGAAACACTGCAAAGTATACCCTATTTGATCACAAAAGAAATGAAGAAATTATGAAAGGATTAAACCAAGAACCAATAATAGAAAAAATATAAACATAATTCTATGGAACACATTCAAAGGATGAAATCAGAAAGATTACCAAAACAAGCCTTAAAGTTCAAGCCATTAGGAAAAAGGAAACCATGACGTCCTTTAAAACGATTCAACAATGAATTCTAAAGCTGGTTGAGGCCCTGCTAGGCCTAAATCCTTGATACACATGATGATGAATTTTAAAAAATTGTTCTTCTGTACATCATTTACTGAATTATTTGGGGTGTATTCTGGCTTGCTTCCTTGCAGTGCACATTGGGTAATGTTGATTTATCTAGAGCGATTTGGCATCCAGTCTAAGACTTAGTTCTCCTGGCTAAGGCATGCAGTCAAACAATACTGATTTTCTCATTTTATTGATGATGGTGACAAAATACTTGGATTTAGCCTTAAGATATGTGAACTGAATATCGAGGGAATTAACAAAGCAAAATGTGACTATCTCTGCTAAATCCTACAAGAAAACAACATTAATGGTGCTTCTTCAAGAAATGCATGCTCAAAGTTTTACCAGGAATATTTAAATATATATGCATAATTGTTTAAGTAAGAGCAAACAACGTTTAAGTAAACGTTGTACGCTACCGATATTATTAGTGTGTGGTTTTTGATTGCTTAAACTAAATACGAAAACGGTAATATTAGACCTAGTAACCTGCAGGAAAAAAAATGGCGGCGGCATTGTTATTCCATGATTTTAATTTGGATTTCAGTCGGTTAGTTAAGTGTGAGGTTTGTTATATGTATTCCTACGACTACATAAACGATTTGTGGATATTTGCGGATGGAAGAAGGGTGTGTGCGAAAGGTGACCTGAACAAGGAATTGATGAATGCGAATATGAAGTTGATGACAGGAAGTGCTAGTACCGATTGTGTCGCGAGTGCACGTTTGAAAGAGAAGGGTGGCAAGCAAGACAGGCGAAAAAATGTTAAAAAATCAGGAAAAAAGAAAAAGAGTGATTTGACAACCATAACGGATGTTAAAAGGGATGAAAGTGAGGCAGAAAGAAACGAAATTCAGAGAACGAATGAAAGTAGAAATAGCGTGGTGCAGAAATCGCAAGTAAAAAAATTCGAAAGAATGAATGATAGTGAAAAAAGAATGACTGATGGCGAAAGTTGGATGCATGTTGGAACGAAAGTACTGAACCAAAGAAAGATGAATGACAGTAAAAGTGAGAAGAATGATAGCGAAAGTTGGACGCATGTTAGTCCGAAAGTACGGAAACAAAGAAAGATATGTGAGAGTGAAAGTGATTAGAATGATAGTGAAAGTTGGACGTATGTTGGACCGAAAGTACTGAAACAAAGAAGGATGAATGAGAGGGAAAGTGAGAAGAGGGGTTCGAGAGTTAGAAAGTTAGAAAGATTTAATGATAAAGTGAATGTGTCGCGAGGTTCAGAAGGTGAATTGGATTGGATGAAGCAAGAAATGAAATGGATGCGGAATGAAATTAAAAGAATTCAGGTGAAAACTATTAAAATAAATCATTATGGCATGAAAGAGTTAACAAAAGATGAGTGAGTGGCGTTGTATGGCAACTCCATTATTAAAGGTGTGCTAGAGGATAAAATGCACAAGGTATGTTTTCGAGGCGGTAAAATTAGTAGAGTGATTGAGGCATTGAATATGAGGCGGGAACGAGCAAAAGAGTTAATTGTATTAATTGGTACGAATGATTTGAGAGAGAGCAAAGAGCATGTCAAAAGGAATGTCAGGAGACTGCTTGGAAAGATAAAGGAGAATAGTGTGACAGGAAGGGTGGTCAGAGTGTTGCCTACGTATGAATGTGGTGAAATGAGGCAGAGAGCAAGGATTATGAATGATATTCAGGCTGAAATGTGTGAGGAGATGGGAGTACAGTTTGTTAATGTGTGGAATGAGTTTGAGGGACGAAGTGAGTGGTTATGTTCTGAGTCGCTTGGAGAGACTGCTGCTGGAAGGTAGAGAAGTGAATAGAGAGAATGAATCAGATCGAGAGGGGAGTGATGTGGAAGAGCAGGAGAGTAAGACAGGAGAGATTGAAGGAGTGGAAATGAATGCGGAAGTGAGTGGTATGAGTATAGAAAATGAGAGAATGGGTGTGCAAGAGGAGCAGGGAAACGGCGAGGCTCATGGTGGACAGGGATACACAGCGTGAGAAAGGTGGATGCTCCAAGAGGAGGTGAGAGAAAGTGTAGGCAGGAAAGTAATGGGATAATCAGGGATCAAAAGGAAACAGATCGAATTGCAAAGGGTTCTAAAATGAAGCAGCAGAAAGCGAAATGGCCCCAGTCCAGCATGGAGAGATCACATCACGTGAGTGGTATCAGTGGACTAGCTGTAGATCCATAAATTAGTTGTTGTGTTTGTATACCAATGCTAGAAGTATAAGAAACAAGGCAGATGAAATGGTTGCACTAATAGCGTCTGTGCACGCAGAGATTGTTGGAATAAGTGAGACATGGTTAGATGAGGATGACATCCTGACAGGAATAGCGATGGAAAGTTATGATGTGTTTCGTGAGGATAGAAAGGGTAAAAAGGGAGGGGGAGTGTTATTGATGATAGAGAAAGAGTTATGTCCATACAAGGTAGAGATGCAAGAGGGAAATGGGGCCAGTGGTTTTGAGGTAGTATGGTGTGAGATAGAGGTGAATAGAATCAAATACTTGGTGGGATGTTGTTATAGACCTGGTAATGTGGATGGTGGTGATAGTGAAATGTATTGTCAAATAAGCCAAGCAAATAAGAAAAGGGTGATCATTATGGGTGATTTTAATTATTGCAATATAGACTGGAATGAAGAGATAGCAACTGGAAGTCAAGAAAATGAGTTTCTTTAGTTCTTGAGGGATAACTATCTCCGACAGTATGTAACAAAGGGCACAAGGGGATTAAGGGTCTTGGATTTGGTCATCTCATCTCATAGGAGGATGTAATTATCAATGAGGTATCAAATCATCCATCAATTGGTGAAAGTGACCATGAGGTGATTGCTTGGGTGGTTGCCAGCAGTGCAAGGACCCCTGTGAAAAAAGGGTATATGTGGAACTACAAGGGGGGTGATTATGAAGAGCTCAGGAGACAGCTTGCAGGTGTAGCATGGAATGAGGAGTTAATTGGAAAAGAGATCAATGCAACTTGGGGGATTTTCAAAAACTATTTAGTGGATGCAATGTCTAAATGTATACCACAGGTGAGAAGGTTAAATAAGTTAGGTGTGATATGCATGAATAAAGAGATTAAGCATGCAATACAGAGAAAAACGGCATTGTTGAGGCTGCATAAGAGAAGTGGAAGTAACCAATTTCATCAGTTCTACAAAGACCAGGCAAGGAGAGTGAATTGGTTGGTTAGAGTAGCTAAAGAGAGGTATGAACATCAATTAGCTAATGAAGCTAAAAAGAATCCTAGGGAGTTCTTTCGATATATAGCCAGCAAAAGAAAGAATGATTATGGAAGGATGACATTGATTGGAGGAAATGGTATAAAGACAGCTGTTGCAGAATGTGTTGTGGACATACTTAATGAGCAGTTCAAAAAGATCTTTCAATCTTGTTAATGTGACTTCATGGAGAGATTAAAAGCAGTTGATGATGGGGAGGAGAGACTGACTGTAAGTGAGAAAGAGGTGTTTGGGGAGTTGAGTAAACTAGATGTAAATAAGGCTGTGGGACTTGATAATATATCACCGCATATTCTGAAGGAATGTGCCAGAGAGTTGACACCTGCCTTGACATATTTTTTAATAAGAGTCTTGCACTGGGTCAGGTCCCTAAAGAGTGGAAGGAGGGCAAGATTGTGCCACTTCATAAAGGAGGTGATCGAACTCAAGCATCAAACTATAGGCCTATCTGTGTGTCAGGTGTTGTGGTTAAGTTGTTGGAGAAGCTTGTGAGAACTAGGATCCAGAGTTGGGTTGACAACAATGGTATAATCTTTGATGGACAGCATGGATTTGCTAAAGGCAGGTCGTGTTTTAGTAATCTACTTACTTATTACAATAAAGTGACTGCTTCCTTGGACAGAGGAGAAGGATACACAGTAATATACTTGGATTTTGCAAAAGCTTTTGATAGAGTATCTCATGATAAGTTGACAGTCAAACTAGAGCAGATGGGGTTGGATATTAGATTAGTGCATTGGATTGGAGACTGGCTATCTGATAGGTATCAACAAGTTGTGTATGGGGGTGCAATATCCAGGAAAAGGAAAGTCACTAGTGGAGTGCCTCAGGGATCTGTTTTAGGGCCATTACTATTTAACTTGTATATTAATGATATTGGCAAAGATTTGGATGGAGATATTCAGTTGTTTGCAGATGATGCAAAGTTGGGACGAACCATAAAGAGTAGTGCAGATGTTTGGCCTTGCAAGAAGACTTGAATAAATTGAGTGATTGGGCAAGCAAATGGGGATGTGAGTTCAATGTTGCAAAATGTAAGGTTTTAAAATTTGGAAAACAAAGATGGGATGCAGAATTTATGCTTGGTGAGAATATATTGTTGGAAGTGGAGGAAATAAGAGATCTGGGAGTGATAGTGGATAAGGATCTAAAATTTAGGGGACACATCGCCAAAATTGTGAAGACAACACAAAGACTTCTGGGAATGATGAGGAGGACACTGAAGTGTAGAAGTAGGGAGATTCTTGTTCCATTGTATAAGGCTTTGATTAGGCCACACATGGACTATTGTGCTCAGATTTGGTCACCTGGTTTTCAGAAGGATGAAGAGATGTTGGAAAGGGTCCAAAGGCGACTGACTATGGTAGTTTCTGACCTCTGGAATGTCGAGTATGAGGAAAGATTGAAAAGATGTAATTTGCAGAGTCTAGTGGAGAGAAGGAAGAGGGGAGATATGATAGAGACCTACAAGTTGGTAAGGGGTTGTTATAGGATCGATGGTGGAGAAGTTCTACAGAGAATAGTGGGAGATCAGGGGAGAACCAGTGGTCATACCTGGAAACTGTATAAAGAGGGTGTGAGTAGGGGAGTGAGAGGCAGGTTTTTTTCGTGCAGAGTTGTGAATGGTTCGAATGCCTTGCCTGAGAGTGTGGTGTCTGCAAGGAGTTTGAATGTGTTTAAGACCCGGTATGATGTGATGTGTGTGAGATAAAAGGACTTCCTAGATGAGTCATTGTTTAATAATAATAATAATAATAATAATAATAATAATAATAATAATAATAATAATAATAAAACGAAGACCTTAATAGAAGAGGAAAAATAACTGTTTACACTCTGACTGATGCTACATACCACAGGAAATTATTGTATTGCAACATATATCAAGATGATATAGAAAATGCTTTTGTCTAGACGAGATGTGACAATGATACTCATCTTGTGAACATAACAATACTCAATGTCTATAGATCGTAACATCATGGTCTATAGATGTAGTACCTACTTATCTACATCCAACAGTATGGTTTGGTGGTTTTAATAGCCATCATGAAGAATAGAAGTACCATGATAACAATGACTGTGGTACTACCCTTGTCCAATGGGCAGAAATAAATACCATATTTGTCAGCATATAAGACACATTTTTCTTTGAAAATAAGTCTGAATAAGTGCACCTTATACACTGAAACTATGTTTCCTAGTACATTCATTTCTGAAAATGATCTCTGCTCTGAACTAATTTTTTCTTCTCTTACTTAAGTTCTGTTACTTCTGTAAATAAACAAATTTACACCATTTCTTTCTTGTGGTGTGTGAGAGCATTCCAGTTATATGGATGCACATGCACTGCCATCAATGATGACAGATGTGTCCCTGTTTGTTTAAATTCTAGTGAAAAATTTCTTGGCAAATTATGGCTGAAAAACGTCGGCATTGATACAAATTGAATACAAGCTATGTGGGATTGCATATACGCTAAAGAACATGAAAATGGCTACAGAGCTATAAATTCATTATAATATTCAGTGATAAAGTTTTTCGTAAAAAAATTGTACAAAAAAGGTATGCGGCACATATGCTGGCAAATATAATACACACCTTGTATTTGATGCCAAGGATAGAAACTTTTAGATCATCAGCATGGCAAACAGAGTGTAATCCAGACTTATTTTTGTATCAATAAACACAGGAGGGAAACCACTACCCACAAGATGATGTGCACTTTCTAAGTTCCCACACAGTCAACATCGAGTCGTGTTACTGGAAATTAGTATTAAACTACCTATAGTAAGATCCTTTTTATGATCACGATGGAATTTTAGAAAAAGAAAATTGGAACACATTTTGCAAATGAATTGGATAAATGTGTTCATTGGATACCTGCTAAAGTTGCAGAGTACAAGAGATTTGTAGGAGCAATCCTGTCAACTGCAAAAATATATCCCTATTACAGCAAAGATTATGTCCCCAGAGGGAATGAACAGAGTAAACATCTGTATCACCTGAAAAGTTGCTGAAAAGTGAAGATCCTGAAATAGCAGATGAATTACTACATAGCTTGAATTCGTTTTTCAAAAAACAAAATGAATTGATGCAGTTGAAAACCTTGACTTCAAACAATCAAGTAGAAAAGCTTGGAATCATCTACAACAAATATCCACAGCAAATCTACCTAAAAGAAAACGGTCAATTAGCTCCCTTAAGAAAATAGCTAATCAAATCGTTAATATGTCAGGGGCATGTAGGGAGGCTAAGAAAGAACTTAGAGCTTTGAAAACAAATGCCCTGCTTTCTCGCAATTTGCCTCAATCTTCACTATAGTTGAATTAAAAGCCGTCATAAAAGATATCAAAGCCGACAAGGCCCAGGCTTCAATGGTGCCTATCCTGAATTTCTGATTAATAGTGGGACAAATACTATAAAATGGCTCTGTGAATTCTTTTCTGATATATTATTGACTGGAAAACTACCTAGCCAGTTTAAGAAGTCAAAAATAGTTGTTATCCTTAAACCTCGAAAACCACCTGAGGTGGAAAAAAGTTTAGACCTATTGCTTTATTGAGTTACCCCTATAAAATGTTAGAACACCTTCTGTATAACAGATTTTCCATACCAATCATGCAACCACTCCCGAATGAACAAGTGTTTTTTAGAGACAAACATGGTTGCTATGATCAAGTGCTCACTTTAACAACATACATAGAAGCTGGATTTCAGAAGCAAGAAAAAACCCCAGCTGTCTTTTCGGACATAGCAGCAGCCTATGATACAGTATGGCATGAAGGTCTCATATACAAATTTCTTACCACTGTCCCATATAAATGGACTACACACTTAATTTCTGCCCATCTCAATGAATGTTTCTTTCAAGTTATATTAGGAAAAAAATGCCGCAACAATGAAAACTTAATAATGGTCTTCCACAAGGGTCAGTATTCATACACATACTTTATAACCTATACATATGACTTGCCTGTTACAATCTCGCTCAAGTTTTGTTATGCTTATGACACTGTAATAACACTGTAATAAAAAGTGGAGAATCCAGACAAAACAGATGTATCAAGCTTTCACCTTAATAATCACATGGCAGATGTCACTTTGCATATCTGCTTTGAAGGATGTTTACTATGACACAATAAGTTTCCAAAGTGCTTGGGTGTGACACTGGACTGCACACTCTCTTACGAGCAACACCTAACGTTTATGCAAAGTTAAGAATCCAGAACAACATAATACAAAAACGAATAGGCATGACATAGGGAACAACAGCTGATAATCTACGAATTACAGCTCTTGGTATAGTTTTCTCTGTTGCCAAATATTGCTCACCAGTGTGGCTAAATATCACACATGTTACACTTGTTGATCACCAACTAAACAATCCAATGAGACAGATTTCTGCACAATTAAATCAATACCCACACACTGGCTTCCAGCTCTTAGCAACATTGTTCCACCGAATCTGAGCAGGTCTAAGGTTCTCTTACCGCAGTATAAGAAAATCTTGGAGAACGCAGCCCTACCAATACATTTAGATATCCCATACTTAAGTATATGATGTTTGAGATCCAAACACCCCACTACAATTAGCCCAACTACTACAATCTAACTTTGAACTCAAGCAAGCGGCAAGAACAGTGGAAAAGCCAGACAGATGACATCACAAAAATTTTCTGTCAAAGAATTACAAGAAACTTTTCATGCTTGCTCACAACTCCCAAGTAATACTGGAATCAGCTTAATAGAATACGAACTGGTCATGGTGTATGCGAGGACATGTTTTTTAAATGGGGTAAATGACTATCCCCACATTGTGATTGTGGAACTCAAAGATAAACTGTGGACCATATGGTGTCTCAGTGTTATCTCAGAGCATAATCAGAAAAGAAATTGGACTTTTTAAGTGGTAAACCCAAGGCTATGAATTATTTGACCAATATGGATGTTACCTTTTAATTTTATTTGGTTTTAAAATGACTTTTAATTTTGTTTTTAAAGTGACAGTGTATTGTACTACATGTTTTGTTATTCATGCCATATAAATAAATAAATAACTGATTTATTTGTTTATTATTACTTTAACTCTCCATGAGATAATAAATGTAAATCAATCAAGCACGTTTCTCATCATCTGACCTAACAGGCTAATAGCAATATTCGAAAATATATTTCTTCCACTTCACACCAGATCATATCAAACTGACTGCTATGGAATTTTATAACTACTGTTGCTTTCTTGAGGGTCTACCTTAAACAGTTCTACTTTAATGAAACAGGGTTAGATATCAATACTTATAAGAACAATCCATCAAAAACTTGAAATGTGGAAAGACAGTTGGAATAGATATTATGAGAAATTATTATATATGGATGTCTAAAATTTAACAATGGCCATTCCTCCTGGTTGGATCAAATTCCAGAAGAATTATAGCTTGGTATCCATCAATAGAAAGGGATAAATAAAGCTGAGTGTGAATATTACAGAAGAATCTCTGTTAAGGTGAATCTCTCCAGAGTTTATGGAAATATACCCAAGAGGCTAAGAATTATAGAGGAGAAACTTGGTGAAGAACAAGCTTTGAATAAAGAATAAGCTTTGCCAATATAATATGGCTGTGTACTTAAGTTTTGTTGATTGGGAAAAGGCATAGTTATATCAGAATACAATGCATATGAGAAAGTGTTAAAAATATTAAAGTTGAGCAATTTTTAAAAGTAAATTATAGACTTAACTATAAAAGGGTGGTCTGAAAGCTTCTTGCCTAACAATGAAAAAGCAGATTTATAATTTCATAATTATTTTTATTTTTTTAATACACTTATTCCAGTGATGCTCCAGCACCATTATCCCATCCATGTAGTGGTTCTCAGGAAGATCTGCAAAATACCCCTGTACAACTGCAATCACCTCTTGATTGAAAGAAAACCACTCACCAGCCAGGAAGAGTTTTAGATTTGGGAAGCGATAGAAGGAAGAGGGAGCCAAATCTGGTGAATATGGTGGATGTTCCAAACATTTATAGTGCAGATCTCTTAATTTTCCCATTGTCAAAGGTGCAGGTGCATTATCCTGATGAAAGATGATTTTTTCTTTTGCAAAACGTCTTTTCTCCAAAACTTTTTTGACCAGTCTGGTTAAAAGATTGGAATAATATTCCTCAGTTATTGTTTTACCCTTTTCATGATAATAAACAAAATGCCTTAAGCATCCCAAAACACCAATACCATGACATACCTCCTGATGGAACTGAATTTTTCTTCTTTGGTGCTTAACAACCAGCTGCTGTCTGCTGTATGACTATTGTTCAGATCCTGGTGTGTGGGTAATTGTGAATCTAAGTCTCATGGATGATAAAAAATGGACACACAAAATCAGTTTTATTCTTGTTAAATTCTGCAAGCACCGTTCAGAAATTTTCACATGAGTGCGCTTATGATCTGCAGTGAATATGTGCAGCACCAATCTTGCACAAAACTTTCATATATCATTCCTTCCTGCAAAATATATCCTATGTTATTTTGAAATGCTCATGGTCTCAGGAATTTCATGAACTTTGACTTGCCATCATATCATGAACTTTATAATGGATTTCTGGTACTTTTACACTTTTTGTACTTCCTTCACATGGATCATCGGCTGGTGCAGGCACGTTAACTCGGCAGCCCATTTGTTAATTGTTGAAAACAAAGGAGAAGAGTGCACATAAACTTTTATGAATTTCAAATGAATTTTTGTTGGTATTAATCTTCTTTTATAAAAATTTTTATAACTGCATGATACTCAATTTTATCCATTTCAAAGAATACAGATAATACTTTTGCTTCAGACTGCTGTATATAAAACAAACTACTTGATAGAATGACTTGAAATTCCGCATGGACGCTTATGACAGCTGTACCAACCTACAGGGGTAAAAAGCTTGCCAATACTGTTGCCATGTATGGTTGAGGCCGAGAACTGTTCAGACCACCCTCCCTGATACTCAAGATTTCATTTCTCTTGAAAGTTTTCTACCATAGAGGTCACTACTTGTTTTTAGCATTCCTTTAACTAATTACTCCAGACATCTAAAATATCTTTAGTTTTCATGCTACTCTTATCACCTCTTCCTTTTACAATACTCTTTCTTCCATAAACTTTTCAGTAGCCTCCAGAATATTTTACACCTTCACAGAATTTATTTTCTGTTTTGCTACTTTCACATTGATTATTTTCTTACATTTTTCCCTGCATGCTCTCAGAGCTTGACTTACTTTCCAAGAATTTGCCTTACACTTTTTTTCCTTAAAACTTCTTGAACTTCATGGATTTCTGTGTTATCTATTCTTGCAGACAGTCTCACACATACCCACATTTAAACTTGGCAGCTCATTTCCTAATTGTCAAAACTGAAGAAGATTGCCCATAAACGAATAAAGCGAAAAACATAAACAATTTTGTAACTGCACAATACTCAATTTTATCCATTTTAAGGGATACAGACAATGCTTTTACTTCAGACAGCTGTATAAAACAAACTACTTGATGGAATGACTTGCAATTTTACATGGATGCTTATTACAGATGTATCAACTGAGGAAAAATATCTTGGCGATAGTGTTGCCTTCTATTGTCGAGGCTGAGAACAATTCAGACCACCTTTGTATAAATGTTGAAGAAAAAATTACAAATTCAAAACATGAAACCAACATTATAGTCTCAATATGAAAATCTGAAGGTATTGATTGATCCAGCTAGTGATACAAAGGATAGGTTATCAAGGATAGACATATAACAACACACTCGTGGACACAAGAAGTTAATGGAACAGTCTTGGAAAGGAAGAAAGCATATCCAAAGGTTTCTAGCAAATAAGTTGTCAAATGTCTTAGAACAATATAGAGGAAAATGTAAGAGTCCTAAGCTATGTGTAAACGCAGCTAAACAAAAGTACTTTGCTAACAATATAGAAATTAAATATCAGGTATGAAAATGCTTAGATATGGTAGAAAGAATAATGTAAAAGGAATCAAAGAGGATAAAATTAACATGAAAACTTACAACAGTTGCACGTTAATTACTCCAGGATATTCAAGATATCTAGAGTATTTTTTGAAAAATTGATAAACAAACCAAGGAGTGAAGTGACAACAAAATACTAGAAACCTTCTCAAGAGGAATGCAAAGATTACCTATCAATACTTGAAGTAGAAAAAGCCATAAAAAATTGAAATATTGAAAGACAGCTGGCATTCATGATATTCCACCAGATGTGCTTACGTTTTGGAGGTATAAGGTTTTGTAGTTCCTTCACTGCATAATTCAGTGACAATTCAGAAGTTGGAATTTGCAGTGATGGGAGTTGAGATCTCATAGTACTGTTCTATAAAAGAGGGAGCAAACAAATAAATGCAAATTATTTGTTAATTCCCTCTGCAGATCAGAACAAAACAAATAATTGTAATTTATTTGTTTGAACAAAACAAATAAATTATATTTATTTTTACACAATTACAATTTATGAATTTCTGTAATAATTGTTCCAGGCAAGATTTATGTAAGCTAATAAAGAAGTTGATAAAGATCATGGAAGAGAAACTTGGAGACACACACAAGCTGGTTTCAGGCCAAAGAGTTTATAAATCATTTAAATATGACAAAGATCTCTACTAAGTTTTGTAGATATGGAAAACACATATAGCAAGATTACCAGAGAAAACCTTTTCAAAACACAAAAAAATTTAATGTGTGAATACATAGTCACTATTTCAGCTGCCAGTCAAAAGCATTTAAGGAAATATAGAAATTGATGTAAGAGAAGGATGCAAGAGGATTCACCATCTATATAAATTACATTATGAAAGAAAATGGAATAAAGCCTGATAATAAAATTTGAGATGTCACACTTAGCTTATTGCTTTATACAGGTTATGTACTCCTAAATACATCAATGCTCCAGAATTCATATAAACTAAATTGAATACACTTGTAACAAATTTGACATGAAAATCAGCAACAAAAGACCAAAACTATGAAAAGAAGCAGGAGTATAGAAATCTTCAACTGTATACGGAATAGAGATCCGATAGAACAAGTAACATAGTTCAGCTATTTAGGCACAGCATTTAGTGAAAATGGTAGGTTAAATCTGCAAGTTGACAACAGAATAAGCAAAGCTGGTAGGGTGGAGTTGCCAGATTTATACATTTATATGGAATAGGAAATAAATTACCCAAATGTCTAAACAGTTAGCCTAGTGGCTAGGCACTTTGAAACCACATGCCTGGGGAAGGAGTGTCCTAGGTTCGATTGCCTTCGACAACACAAGGAGATTCAGGATCTTCCTCAGCCATAGTCAAGTTAGCTGGTTTTGGTCAAGGACAGAAGGTTTTTTCCACCAGTTTATCTGGGGGTTTTCATCCTGCAAGCAGGCAAACTGGTCAAGTGAACACACATGGTTACAGTCAGGAATGCTGACCCAGCAATAGGTCTTATTCATCAGCTATGCAGGTTCCAGAGCCTGGATAAACTTTGGGGGATGAGATGGTGACATACATCCCTGTAAAGGGGATTCACCACCGTGTATCATCATATGATTATTACCTAAGATAAATTACTCACAAATATTAGGTTTCTGATTACTATTAGGGAAGTGAAATGATAGCATCAATGGGAGAATTATAGTGGAAATGACAGTATTAGAAAGGAACTTGACATTATCCACTTTCAAGAATGTATCAGAACAGCTAATGTTATGTAGTATGACCACTTAATTAAATGGATGAAGAAAGGTGAGTAAAACAGTTTTTGATGCAAAGATGAAAAGAAAGAGACAGAGGAAGACCAGGGTCTCGGTGCACTATTTCAGTCAGAAGTGCCTTAGAAGCAAGAAATATTAGATATGATAGAAATGTTAGATTGATCTGGAGTAAGTTGATGATAGGAGATTAATAGTGTAAATTATTACTGCTATCATCCTAACGTGAACACACCATTGTTGGTATATATCAGGAAATTGACGATGATGACAACCTAATTGTTTTCACAAGTGGATTCTAGTCTAATGGACCCATTTTCAGAGTAGCACCATAAATTATGTAAATGATGTAAACAAAAGAGAAACCTTCATGACTGTGAAGTTCAGGTATTGTCAAATTATCCAATGGTGTACTAGACATACAGGTTTCAGTTGCTATTCACATTGTATTACCTTCTCACTGTAAGTGGATCACAGAGTAGATGTGGTGGTGATAACTGCCTTTTTGCATATGCATATCATGTTTTCACTGTTCTTATTTTTTGTATTTATCATCTTTCCACTTCTATTGTTGCATCATCTTCCTAACAGTTTAGACATTTAGCTTTCTTTGCAGACTGGTTATCATAGTCTTTACTACAGCAGGCACAGATGGTTGTTTGGGTATACTTATATTTGTGGTATTTGAAGACTTTTAGTGGATTAGGCATGCACAGTTGAACTGCACAATTTAGATACCCTGCTTTAACAGAAGTTGGGAATTCAAAACTATCTAACATAAGGATGTTTGTGGCTAAATTCTAAAGTGACTAGCTATATGATTCTGATCCACCTCATTACTATCATCACCTCATCTTTCAGCTCTGCAGATATCTCCTTCTCATGTGCATTTAGGAGATAACATTTTGAGACCACTCTTCTTGAGAAATCGAGTGTTTCCTGGCGTATCTCTTATTGGTATTCCAGAAATTTACTTTGAGTAGTTTCTCAGAATGTTGTTCACATGTTCTATGAGGCCATTACCAAAAAATGATTTCTTAATGATTGGCAACAGTCGAAAAACTTGTAGTGTAGGCCGCATGTATCTGAGAGATTCATTACTAGTATGTGCTAAAATGCAATAAAACAATAAAAAACACTGCAAATATAATACACGATAGTTTATTTATTTTCAGTTACAATCTAGAAATTATGGAACAAAGAAACAAATACTATACTGACATGGAAGTTTGTAGCATCTCTCAGATACAGTTTACTATCAAATATTGCTTTCACATTAGCATTTGTCTCTATCATTCTCATCATTGGACTCGAGTCAAACATCACTGAATCTCTTCAACATCTGATGGATTATCAAATCGATATATTTTTCCAGCCATTTTCTATGGTAAATAAAAAGACAAGTAAACTAATACTATAGTGACATCGGAGGTCACGGTATCTCTCAGATACAATTTACTATGAAATATCACACCTTTACATAACATGTTAAACCAAAACTGACCACATAAACAGTGTACAATATCACTCATAATATATGCATGCAAAACTACTCATGAACTCCAAGCTAAACACTGGATATGTGTAAGAATATCTATATTAAACAATTCGTTTATGTCTGTCAGATAAGCCATGACCTCTACACAGTACACCTTTACATAACATGTTAAACAAAAACTGACCTCATAAACAGTATAGAAAATCACTCATAATATATGCATGCAAAACTACTCATGAACTCCAAGCTAAACACTGGATATGTGACCTCTGCATGGTTAACTGTTTTGGGAGAACCAGCCAGCATTTCTATAATCTTCTGAAAGAAAATGAATATTTTCATAATGGCTTTTCAAGAGAACCATGTGTGATCAGAAAAATGGGTACATTTATGCTGGTATTATGTCTTCTTGTCAGTTACTTCCATTACTGATGGTATGTAAGAATGCTTTTAACCACGCTACTGGCCAAGACCTCTATAGACATCAGGTTATCAGGAATGTGAAGTGTATATTAAAATTGCAATACCATTGATATTACATTGAAATATATGATGGATATGAAGCGCAGAAGGATGCATATTTCACCCATAATGACCGGTAAGGTGGTAATATATGGCTCTGGCTTTGTCCTGCCTGCTAAAACAATCAAGAATTCATGTTCGAGTGATTTTTTTCCATCAATTTACTTTATGTACCATGGAACACTTCACAAATCCTGAAACTATCACAAAACACATTGGTTATTTTGTAATGTATTAATTAAAAATTAATTGTTCATTTAGCTGATTTTTATTAATTAATTATTAATTGATCATTAATTATTAATTAACAATTTAACATCCATTAAACATAAACATCTTTAAATTAATTTGTGCTGATTTTCATTAATATATCCTATTTTGATCACCAAAAATGTATATTATTATAAGTACTTATGAGTCAGTGCAGATTTTTTTCTCCTGTGCTAGTAATTTTCCCTCATTTTGCACATCCTGGAGATCGCTTGGTAGATGGGTGGTGGTTGACAGCAAATATTATATCACACCAAAATGTGGTAAAAGCATACATTTAAACAGGCATATTAAATTCTTAAAAATCACCCTAATCTTGACCCTGCACTGGACCCTGCACTGGATACATGCACCACTTGGACATGTAAGCTGTCTGACTCCCTTATTTGCTTTCTGCTCTGTAAGATGAAAACCTAGGATTTCCTTTTCATTTGATGCTCCTGTTTGTGATGGATGGGATTCCCAGTGATTTCACTGGTTATGATTATTCACCCAATTTTTCTTCGCTTTTTTCGCATATTCTTTGTTTACCTTGCAGTGTGAACTGTGGATATCCAGAAAGGCATGTCTTGGTGGTCTCACATAGCTTGACAAGATGTGTGGTCTTGGTTAACCTGGCCAGGATAAAGAGGTTCGTGGCTTGTCTGCAGGGTTCATTGGTGTGGCCATACATTTCCTTTTCCATGGTCTATGAAAAAAAGCCTTGCAGTGTGAACTGTGGATATCCAGAAAGGCATGTCTTGGTGGTCTCACATAGCTTGACAAGATGTGTGGTCTTGGTTAACCTGGCCAGGATAAAGAGGTTCGTGGCTTGTCTGCAGGGTTCATTGGTGTGGCCATACATTTCCTTTTCCATGGTCTATGAAAAAAAGCCAAGGGGTATATAGTAACCAGGGTAACACTGGCATTTCTTGCTGTGGTCTAAATGGGGTCTTAAATGGGGGTCTAAATGGGGTCTAAAAATCCCAAGGATATAGATGGCACATATTCAACATGCATTGCCTTTTCACCTATGAGTCGATCACCTCACCAGCCGTTATGGATCAAACACACATCTATATATGTTCGTATCCATCATATATTTCAATGTAATATCAATGGTATTATAATTTTAATATACACTTCGCATCCATAGAAGTTTGATGTCCATAGACGTCTTGGCTGGTAGCATGGGTAATCATAATTAGGACTGGATTAGATTTATGGATTAGACTGCCACATTTGTTGTATTAAAACTATCTATTTGATTTGTTCTCTTGTGGTGTGATAAATGTAATATAGCTTGGATATAGTTTTTTATCACTAGGCATACTGTTGAGCATACTGTTTGAGATTTTATTTAGCTTATCTTTGTATATATATATGTAGGCATGTGTTGTGTATACTCTAGATGATGATCTAAATATTAAGATCGAAAAGTTGGGAAAATAAAGTATATTCCTAAGATTGTTGTAGTCTCTATAATTGTATTAAAAATGTAAGAAAATATACGACTGGTGGCATTTGTTATAGTTGCCATCCTCCATACGGCCCTGACTCCCTAAGGTCAAGGTAATAATATTAGAGAGAACAACTGCCTACTGAATGTCTTATAGAAAAACCAAAAGTAATTCAGTTATTTTTGTGTAGAAGGAAAATTGAATATGGAAATTGGAATAACAGAATTAACAAAGATAGTATGGTAAGGAATTTACTGAATAAATTTATATGGAGAGAAATTAGTCAAAACACTAAACTAGCTCTATACTAGACAGTGTTCCAACCATTTTTAACATATTGATGTCATAGATGCATTAGAAATAAAACAGTTAAACAAAGACTGAAGACCACGAGTTCTGAAAAATATTACTGGAGACAAGAGATGGAAATATGATATATAAAAGGATGATATTATAAAAGAAACTTACATTGAAAGCATTCAATCATTTGTGAGCAGAATAATGTCATCATCATTAACTTCCTGGCATGTAACTTCAAAGGGTATACAGGATATGATAGTACCATGAAATATTTACATTATTACTATCTTCCTATCTAAAATTTTCCTCCAGATCACTCTGTTACTTGTCTACACTCCAACATTATCAGATCTTATATTTATATCATCTAAGGCACTTTGTAAGGTATCTGGGCTTTCCTGCCAACTTGGCAGAGAACACTTGTTTTGCAAATCTTTCCAAACCCATTCTGTTTAAGTGCCCATAACACCTGCGATTGGACCTGCTAATGGATTCCTGGATGCTGACAATGTCAAGTTCTTTCCTAATATCCTCGTTGTGAATATGATATTGCCATTGATGTCATCTGTTCTCCCCTCTAATCTTTCTCTGGACATGCATATCTGCAGTCTCTAGTCTTTGGTCAAGTGTTTTACTTCTGACTCAGCTCTCACATCTATAAGTTAAACTTGGTTTGTACACTGTCTTTTATACAGCTAATTTAGGATTCTGACTAATTTCTCTCTTATTCCATATGAATTTATACAATTGACTTCCTACCATACCAGCTTTGTTGATTCCAATGTCTATTTCCATACTTAATTTACCATCGTCACTAAAAATCATGCCTAAGTAGATGAAATGTTTTACTTGTTCCACAGGTCATCTATTCACAATGCAGTTGACATATTCAATGAATCTGCCTATTTTCATTGTCTCTGTCTTTTTATTGCTGACCTTCATACCATATCTATTACAACAGTTATTTAATTTAGTCATTGAATCTTGCAGATTTGTAGTGGATTTATTTAAAAGTATAACATCGTCTGCAGAAAGAAAAGAGATGACATTAACATCTCCAATTTTGATATCATGTTTTATACCACTTTCCTTCATAATGCAAACCATATAGATAATGAAAAACAGAGGGGTAATGTATATCTTTGCTTCACACCAGATTTAACATTAAACCATTTTCCTGTACTTCCTTCAATTCTAACTGCTGACTTACAACTCAAATAAAGAGTAAGTATTACTTGATATAATGTGCAAGTGACACCATATAACTGTAGTGTATTATTATTATTATTATTATTATTAAACAAGACCTCATGGAGTCAAAGACTCATCTAGGAGGTCCTTTTATCTCACACACATCTCATCATACTGTGTCTTAAACACATTCAAACTCCTTGCAGACACCACACTCTCAGGCAAGGCATTCCAATCACTCACAACTCTGTACGAAAACAACCTGCCTCTCACTCCCCTACACATAACCTCTTTATAAAGTTTCCAGGGATGACCTCTGGTTCTCCTCTGATCTCCCAGTATTCTCTGTAGAACTTCTCCACCATTGATCCTATAACAACCCCTCATCAACTGGTAGGTCTCTACCATATCTCCACTCTTCCTTCTCTCCACTAGACTGCAAATTACATCTTTTCAATCTTTCCTCATACTCGACATTCCAGAGGTCAGAAACTACCTTAGTCAGTCACCTTTGGACCCTTTCCAACATCTCTTCATCCTTCAGAAAACCAGGTGACCAAATCTGGGCACAATAGTCCATGTGTGGCCTAATCAAAGCCTTATAATGGAACAAGAATCTCCCTACTTCTACACATCAGTGTCCTCCGCATCATTCCCAGAAGTCTTTGTGTTGTCTTCACAATTTTGGCGATGTGTCCCCTAAATTTTAGATCCTTTGTTTTAGATCCTTTTAGATCCTCTTATTTCCTCTACTTCCAACAATATATTCTCACCAAGCATAAATTCTGCATCCCATCTTTGTTATCGAAATTTTAAAACCTTACATTTTGCAACATTGAACTCACATCCCATTTGCTTACCCAATCACTCAATTTATTCAAGTCTTCTTGGAAGGGTACAACATGTTCACTACTCTTTATGGTTTGTCCCAACTTTGCATCATCTGCAAACAACTGATTATCTCCATCCAAATCTTTGCCAATATCATTAATATACAAGTTAAATATTAATGGCCCTAAAACAGATCCCTGAGGCACTCCACTAGTGACTTTCCTTTTCCTGGATATTGCACCCCCATACACAACTTGTTGATACCTATCAGATAGCCAGTCTCCAATCCAATGCACTAATCTAATATCCAACCCCATCTGCTCTAGTTTGACTGTCAACTTATCATGAGGTACTCTATCAAAAGCTTTTGCAAAATGCAAATATATTACTGTGTATCCTTCTCCTCTGTCCAAAGAAGCAGTCACTTTATTGTCATAAGTAAGTAGATTATTAAACACGACCTCCTTTTAGCAAATCCATGCTGTCCATCAAAGATTATACTATTGTTGTCAATTCAACTCTGGATCCTAGTTCTCACAAGCTTCTCCAACAACTTAACCACAACACCTGATACACAGATAGGCCTATAGTTTGATGCTTAAGTTCAATCACCCCCTTTATGAAGTGGCACAATCTTGCCTCCTTCCACTCTTTAGGGACTTGACTGAGTGCAAGACTCGTATTAAAAAAATACGTCAAGGCAGGTGTCAGCTCTCTGGCACATTCCTTCAGAATATGCGGTGATATATTATCAAGTCCCACAGCCTTATTTACATCTAGTTTACTCAACTCTCCAAACAACTCTTGCCCACTTACAGTCAGTCTCTCCTCCCCATCATCAACTGCTCTTAATCTCTCCATGAAGTCACATTCACAAGATTGAAAGATCTTTATGAACTGCTCATTAAGTATCTCCACCACACATTCTGCAACAGCTGTCTTTATATCATTTCCTCCAATCAATGTCATCCTTCCATAATCATTCTTTCTTTTGCTGGCTACATATCGAAAGAACTCCCTAGGTTTCTTTTTAGCTTCATTAGCTAACGGCTGTTCATACCTCTCTTTAGCTACTCTCACTAACCAAGTCACCCTCCTTGCCTGGTCTTTTTAGCACTCATGAAATTGGTTACTTCCACTTCTATTATGCTGCCCCCACAATGCCCTTTTCCTCTGTATTGCATGCTTAATCTCCTTATTCATCCATCTCACACCTACCTTATTTAACCTTCTCACCCATGGTATATATTTAGACATTGCATCTACTAAATATTTTTTGAAAATCCCCCAGGCTGCATTGATCTCTTTTCCATCTAACTCCTCATTCCATGCAACACCTCTAAGCTGTCTCCTGAGCTCTTCATAATCACCCCCCTTGTAGTTCCACATATACCCTTTTTTCACAGGGGTCCTTGCACTGCTGGCAACCACCAAGTAATCACCTCATTGTCACTTTTACCAATTGATGGATGATTTGATACCTCATTGATAATTACATCCTCTGATGAGATGACCAAATCCAAGAGCCTTAATCCTCTTGTGCCCTTTGTTACATACTGTCTGAGGTAGTTATCCCTCAAAAACTCAAGAAACTCATTTTCTTTACTTCCAGTTGCTATCTCTTCATTCCAGTATATATTGCCATAATTAAAATCACCCATAATGATCACACTTCTCTTATTTGCTTGGCTTATTTGACTATACATTTCACTATCACCACCATCCACATTACCAGGTCTATAACAACATCCCACCAAGTATTTGCTTCTATTCTCCTCTATCTCACACCATACTGCCTCAAAATCACTGGCTCCATTTCCCTCTTGCATCTCTACCTTTTCTGGACATAACTCTTTCTCTATCATCAATAGCACTCCCCCTCCCTTTTTACCCCTTCTATCCTCATGAAACACATCATACCTTTCCATCTATATTCCTGTCAGGATGTCATTCTCATCTAACCATATCTCACTTATTCCAACAATCTCTGGTTGCACAGATGCATTAAGTACAACCATTTCATCTGCCTTGTTTCTTATACTTCTAGCATTGGTATACAAACACAACAACTCATTTCTGGATCTACAGCTAGTTCCACTGATACCACTCACTTGATGTGATCTCTCTATGCTGGACTGGGGCCATTTTGCTTTCTGCTCTTCATTTTAGAACCCTTTGCAATTCCATCTGTTTCCTTTTGATCCCTGATCATCCCATTACTTTCCTGCCTACACATGCTCTCAACTCCTCTTGGAGCATCCACCTTTCTCATGCTTTGTATCCCTGTCCACCCTGAGCCTCCCCATGTCCCTGCTGCTCTTGCACACCCATTCTCTCATTTTCTATTCTCATACCACTCACTTCCCCATTCATTTCCACTTCTTCAATCTCTCCTGTCTTACTCTCCTGCTCTTCCAAATCACTCCCCTCTCGATCTGATTCATTCTCTCTATTCACTTCTCCACTTTCCAGCAGCAGTCTCTCCAAGCGACTCACACCATAACCACTCAAATGCAGTCCATCGCTCCCATACAGCTCACTTCATCCCTCAAACTCATTCCACACATTAACAAACTGTACTCCCATCTCCTCACACATTTCAGCCAGAATATCATTCATAATCCTTGCTCTCCACCTCATTTCACCACAAGCATACCTAGGCAACACACTGACTACCCTTTCTGTCACACTATTCTCCTTTATCTTTCCAAGCAGTCTCCTGACATTCATTTTGACATGCTCTTTGTTCTCTCTCAAATCATTTGTACCAATTAATACAATTAACTCTTTTGCTCATTCCTGCCTCATATTCAATGCATCAATTACCCTACTCATTTTACTGCTTGGAAAACATACCTTGTGCATTTTATCCTCTAGCACACCTTTAATAATGGAGTTGCCATACAACACCACTCGCTCATCTTTTGTTAACTCTTTCATGCCATCATGATTTATTTTAATTGTTTTGACCTTATCTTCTTCATCCTATTTGCTTCATCCAATCCAATTCACCTTCCGAACCTCGAGACACATTCTCTCTATCCTTAAATCTATCTAACTTTCTAACTCTCGACCCACTCTTCTCACTTTCCCTCTCATTCATCCTTCTTTGTTCCCATACTTTCGGTAAAACATACATCCAACTTTCACTATCATTCTTCTCACTTTCACATATCTTTCTTTGTTTCCGTACTTTCAGCCTAACATGCATCCAACTTTCGCTATCATTCTTCTCACTTTTACTGTCATTCATCTTTCTTTGGTTCAGTACTTTCGTTCCAACATGCATCCAACTTTCACCATCAGTCATTCTTTTTTCGCTATCATTCATTCCATCGATTTTTTTACTTGAGATTTCTGCATCATGACATTTCTACTTTCATTCGTTCTCTCAATTTCGTTTCTTTCCGCCTCACTTTCATCCCTTTTAACATCCGTTACGGTTGTCAAATCACTCTTTATCTTTTTTCCTGATTTTTTAACATTTTTCGCCTTTCTTCTCACCATCGTTCTCTTTCAAACGTGCACTTGCGACATATTCAGTAATAGCACTTTCTGTCATCAACTTCATATTCGTATTCATCTTTTCCTTGTTCAGGTCACATTTCGCACACACCCTTCTTCCGTCTGCACTAAACATCCACAAATCATTTATGTAATCGAAGGAATACATATAACAGACCTCACACTTAACGAAACGACTGAAATCCAAATTAAAATCATGGAATGACAATGCCGCCGCAATTTTTTTTCTCTACAGGTTACTAGGTGTAATATTAACGATTTCGTATTTAGTTTAAGCAAGAAAAAACCCACATTAATAATATCGGTAGCATACAACGTTTACAGCCACTCTTACTTAAACAATTACGCATATATACTTAATTATTCCTAGTAAAACTTATCTCAATCAGGAACTCTTCAAAACACATCTGTAGCGCTTGACCCACTAGTGCCCTCGATGTATTGAATAGCTTCTCTCTCGCCACATTGTCATATGCCTTTTCCAGATGAACAAAATTGACATATAAATCTTTGTTATATTCCTATGAATTCTCAACTATTTGTCGTAAAGTGAAGATCTTATCCTGACAACCTTTACTTGGCCTGAATTCAGCTTGTTCTTCACCGTGATTTGCTTCCACAATTCTTCTCAACCATTTCACAAGTACACTTTTATAAATCTTGTCAAGGAACATTTAGTAAGGAAATACCTCTGTAATTCTCACATTCAGTTTTATTTCCCATTTTATATGGGTATTATGAGAGCTTTACTCCAATCATCGGGAATTCATCCCTCTCTCCAGGCTTTCTGAACTATGCACTGCAGCCGCTGTAAGATTTTTTATACTACCATACTTCAGCATTTCTGGTCGAATATAATCTACTCCTGCTGCATGTCCACATTTCCAGCCTTTCATGGTTTTCTACTTCAAGTATGGATATGTATTCCTGACAGTTTGCCTGTAGAGTATTTTTTACTACTGTGCTATCACTGGTTGTTTCATTTAGCAATTTTTCAAAGTTATTACTCCATACTTCAAAGATATCTTTTTCTCCCATTTTCATTTCACTTTATCATCTCTAACTTCTTTTACAGCACTCTTTCACTCATTTCTAAGCTTCTTCAGCAACCTCCAGAATATCTTGCCACCTTCAGGGTATTTGTGTTTCCTATGTTCTTGCCAAAGTCCTCCCATGACTTTTGTTTAGCATTTTTTACAGTGTTTAGCTTTGTTACATTTGTCTCTGTATTCTCTCAGAGCACAAGCTGACTTATTTGCTAGGAACGTTTTGTATGCTTTCTTATTTTCCTTGACTGCCTCTTTAACTTCCTGTGTCCACCATGGAGTTTTGATATTTCTACCCTTGCAGACAACCTCACCACATGCCTCTCTGGCTGAATCAATCAATGTTTTCTTCAAGGTTTGTCACAGAATCTCCAAGGTTTGGTTGCAGTTCTTAAACTTTTTCATTTTGTCTTCAATAATCTGTGTTTTTAGTCTACAGTTCACCTCCGAGAGCTGCATAACTTTAATTTTCTTTAAAATTTTCTTACATTTTATTCTTTTCAATATGAAAATCAATTTTATCTCTCAAGACCAAATAGTGATCATTTCCAATTTCAAATCCTCTGTACACTCTGTCCTGCCAACAGAGAAAACATCACTATCTACAATAACATAGTCAATGAGACTTTTCTTATTCCTTGCCTCTTCTCTCCATGTGAATTTGTGCACATATTTATGTTGGTACATTGTGTTAGTAATAACTAGTCCATGTCCTGAACAGAATTCCAACAGATATTTGCCATTATTTTTAGCTTTGCTCTTTTCTCCAAATTTTCCCAAAATATTTTTGTATGTCTGACAATCATTTCCTACTTTGCTATTTAGATCCCCAACAAGGACCAACTTTTCCTTTTTCATTGTATCTGTTGCTTTTTCTCAGCATCAAGCATTCCTCCACTTATACTTTAGTAGAACCTTCTGTGGGACCAATGGCAGAAATAAGTCTCATTGTCCAGTTCCCCATTTTTATATTTGCCCACATCACGCTACCTGACCCTGCCTGCAATTCAAGAAGATTAGTCTGGTATTTAGTGTTGAATACTATGGTTACTCCTTCTTTTCCTTGAATGTCATTGGTAGAATATATTATTTTATATTTATTGCTGAGAAAGATCTCACCAGTTTTGTTGTTTTTTGTTTCAGTCACCCTATTATGTCCACATGGTACTTATCTAATTTCTCAGCTAGCTCCATTTCTTTGCCATTCAAGCATCTTATGTTGATAGTACCGATCTTTAAATCTGGTGATATTGAGTTTGGGTGTGTTTTCAGATTGCAGATTAATGTAAATAACTTAAATAGAAGGTGGGAGGAAAGTTACAAAAACAACTGTTTTAACCAGGATTGCAGGTGAATTAAGAGGAAGACCAAGATCCATGTGAATTTATACAGTATGATATTTCTTAGAAAACTGAAACATAACATCTGATAGTAATAGACTTCTGACATAAATTCATTCGAAAAATATTGTCAATAGTAGAAGTCAGTTATGGTATCTTATTTTGATATAGTACTATCATATCCTGTAACCCTACCTCTGAAATGGTTAGCATGTATGCATGTAGATCTCTACAGTGTTTTTTACATTCAGCTCATACACAAGAGGTTGAGCAGCCTATAGTATATTAGTATGCAGATATGAGTAGTGGTTGGGAAAGAAGGAACTTCCTTACATATGATTTAAAAGATTAAATATATTGTATTCTTGCAAATTAGAAGGGAGACTGTTCCACAATACAGTAGAAAGGATGGTGGAGGTGGAAGAGAAACCTATTCTGTGGTTTCAAGGTGCACTGCAAAGGAATTTTAAGCAGAAGAATCATGTATTCCAACAAGCTTCATCCTAAGCCTGAGAAGTATTGATGTTATTTCAGATGAACATTTCCCATGGAAATATTTAAAGAATAAAAATATTGTGGAAATGAAATGTGTGCAAAATTGGCAAAAGTGAGTCAGTAAGAGATGGATCATTAATAAGTCAAATTTCTCTCCTCTATTCAATCTAGCATTTTCAGGTAGCTTTTAGGACACCCTCCCATAGGTGAGAGCAGTATTCAATAGCTTGTGGATCAGTGATTAGTATAAAGTTAACAGCTGTTCATGGCTGACCAAAAAAGGAAATACTAGTTTGTTAAAAGCTGATGATTCAATGGTTCTGATTTGTTTAAGGTTACCTGGGTGTTTACAAAATGACAGAGT